>NW_023277308.1:0-31882 GCF_003668045.3 Cricetulus griseus | reverse complement strand
AATCGTATATTCTAGTGATCCTTTTTCAAGTCGAAAGATGTGATCTCTTTCTAGGCGTGCTTCTGCTTGTTTCAAGCCTCGTCTCTGCTCAAGTGTCAACGAACATTCATCTAACACAGTGGCATTTTCTAAGTAGTCCATCTCAGAAGAATTTTCCTGATTAGATTCTTCACTCTTCATTTTACTCAAATCATCAGATGTATCTTCAATTCCTGAAGCACTGTCATCAGAATCACCAATATTATCTGTCCGTGTCTGTTGCTTCTGAGATGGTGATGAGTTTTCCAGAGTTGATTTTTCTCCCCTTAGAGCTTCACTGTTCCTTTTGTCCACAGAAACAACAGAGCTTATAAACTTCTTCCCAGTCTGTTGTAATTCTGTCTGTTTCCTGTTTTCTGTCAACAGTATTCTGGCTTCATTTTCTATAAATCAAGGGGATACAAATTGGAAAGGAAGAAGTCAAGCTTTCACGATTTGCAGATGATATGATAGTCTACATAAGTTCCCTTCTACCAGGGAACTCCTAGAGCTGATAAACACATTCAGCAAAGTGGCAGGATACAAGAGTAACTAGAAAACATCAGTAGCCCTACTGTACGTGGATGATAAATGTGCTGAAAAAGAAATGAGAGAAACATCACACTCTACAATTGCCACAAACAGCATAAAATACCTTGGGGTAATGCTAACCAAAAAAATGAAAGACCTGTTCATAAGCATTTTGGAGTCTTAAAAGAAAGAAAGTAAAGAAGATACCAGAAAATGGAAGGATCTCTCATGTTCATGAATAGGTAGAATCAACATAGTAAAAATGGCAATCTTGTCAAAACTAATCTACAGATTCATGCAATCCCCATCAAAATCCCAGCACAATTCTTCACAGACTTTGAAAAAACAATTCTCAACTCTATAGGGAAAAACAAAAGACCCAGGATAGCCAAAACAACCCTCTACAATAAAAGAACTTCTGGAGGCATCACTATCCCTGATTTCAAGCTCTATTATAGAGCTATAGTCCTGAAAACAGCTTGTTGTTGGCACAAAAATAGACAGGTAGACCATTGGAATCTAGTTGAAAACCCTGATATTAACTCACACACCTATAAACACCTGATTTTTGAAGAAGAAGCCAAAGCTATACAATGGAATGAAGAAAGCATCTTCAACAAATGATGCTGGCATAACTGGATGGTGGCATGGAGAAGACTGCAGATACATCCATGTCTGTCTGCCATGCACAAAACTTAAGTCCAAATGGATCAAAGACCTCAACCTAAACTCAGCCACACTGAACTTATTAGAAGAGAAAGTAGGAAATACCCTTGAATGAATTCATACAGGAGACCCTGTCCTGAACATAACACCAGTAGCACAGACACTGAGACCATAATTAATAATTGGGACCTCCTGAAAGTGAGAGGCTTCTGTAAGGCAAAGTAGACAGTCAACAAGACAAAACAACAACCCACTGATTGGGAAAAGATATTCACCAACCACACATCTGAAGAGGGCTGATCTCCAAAATTTACAAAGAACTCTAGAAGCAAGTCTCCAAAACACCAAATAATCCAACTAAAAATGGGGTACAGAACTAAATAGACAATTCTCAATAGGGGAATCTAAAATGGCTGAAAGACACATTAGAAAGTGTTCAACATCCTTATCCATCAGAGAAATGCAAATCAAAACAACAATCTTACACCTATCAGAATAGCTAAAATCAAAAACACAAATGACAGTTTATGCTGGAGAGGTTGTGGAGAAAGCGTAACCCTCCCCCACTGCTAGTGGGAGTGCCAACTCGTAAAGCCACTTTGGAAATCTTTATGGTGATTCCTCAGAAAATGAGAATCAGTCTACCACAAGATCCAGCAATTCCCCTCTTAGGCATATACGCAAAAGAAGCACATTCCTACAACAAGGACATCTGTTTAACTAAGTTCATAGCAACAATATTTGTAATAGCCAGAATACGGAAACCACCTAGATGCCTCTCAACTGAAGAATGGATAAAAAATATGTGGTACATTTACACAGTAGAGTATTACTCAGCAGAAAGCAAAAGGCCATGGATCTTGAAATATGCAGGCAAATCGATGGAACTAGAAGAAATCCTTCCTAGCGGGTCACACAAAGACAGTCCCACAAAGACAGGCATTGTATGTATTCACTCATATGTGGATTTTAGACATAGAGTAAGATTGCCAGACTGCAGCAAAGGCTGCCAGAGAGGCTGGTAAACAAGAGGGACCCTAAAAGAGTCATGCATGGTCCTGGGGAGAAGGGGAAAGGGAGAAGAAGATCTCCTGAGCAAATTGGGATCATATGGGGAGGGGAGAGGGAACAAAGAGAATGAGAAAGGGAGAAGAGGAGGGGTACTGAAGACATGATGGGACAAGAAGGTTGAGTTGGGGGAAGAACAGTAGAGACCAAATAAGAGATAATATAACAGAGGGAGACAATACTATTTCAAATAGAAATCAGGCACTAGGGAAACGTCTGGAGAGCTACAAAGATGACACCAACTAACTATCAAAACAACAGAGGAGAGGCTACCTTAAATGCCCTATCCTGATAATGAGATTGATGACTAATTCATAAGCCATCCTAATAGCCTTCATCGAGCAGATGTAACAGTAGAAGCAGACACCCACAGCTAAATATTGAACTGAACTGAAATCCAGATGCAGAGAAGGATGACTAATGAGTAAAAGGGTCCTGACCAGACTGGTGAAAACCATACAAACAGCTGACCATATCATGGGAAACCTCTTGGTTCCCAGACTGATAGCTGGTAAACCAGCAAGGGATTTATCCAGACCCCCTGAATGTGGGTGTCAGTGAGAAGACCTTGGAAATTCACGTGGCCTCCCCTCTACCATAGGAATGGAATTTAGGAGCCCATTCCACATGGAGGGATACTCCCTGAGCCTAGGCACTACCCAAATAATATGGCGGACATTCAAGAACCCCTATGGAAGGTCTCACCATCCCTGGGGAGCAGAAAGGGTATTGGAAGTGTAGGGCATTTGTTGGAAGGACAAGGGAGGGAGAGGGACCTGGGATTGCCATGTAAAATAATTTACTTTCTAATAAAAGAAAAACAGCTATCTTGTCTATTAAAAAAAGAAAGAAAGAGAGAAAGAAAGAAAGAAAGAAAGAAAGAAAGAAAGAAAGAAATGAACCTGTCCCAAGGGCCAACATAGCTCGGTCTCACAACTCTTTCTTCTTTCTCTGTACTGGATTCCTACAAGAAATATACCAGCTATCTCTATGAGACTAAAGCTGACCGAGAGAGACCCCTGACTCTCTTTTCTTTTTACTTATTTTCTCTAGTTCGAAATCACATAGCCACTATAATGAATTCAGCTTTTCCCTTAGGATTTAATTTCTCTTATTACCTCAGAATATTTTTGAAATCACATTTATACAAAACATAGGAACAAAATATAGATTTCTTAAAGTGGAAAAAAAGAATTGTTTGGCCTCAATCTCAGGGGAAAACGTCGTACACATTTAAACTAGTTCAAAGAAATAAACCCTGAAACATCATGTACCTTAATTAATTAAAAGGATGTAACCCAAATCAACGAGCTCCCAGGAGATATAGACTTTCCAAAATCCTTAGTTTTAGGAAATAATATCTTATGAATTTAAACTGCTTGACCCACAGCAAAATAGTGTCTTTGCTAATTCCTCTCACAAATGTCAAAATCCTCCCAGGTTCTGTCACACAATTTCTAACAGGTCTTCAAAATAAAAACCTGGATTTTGATATCTG
The DNA here is from genome assembly GCF_003668045.3 of Cricetulus griseus. Classification (NCBI taxonomy): domain Eukaryota; kingdom Metazoa; phylum Chordata; class Mammalia; order Rodentia; family Cricetidae; genus Cricetulus; species Cricetulus griseus. The sequence continues at coordinate 28,101 of NW_023277308.1, read as the reverse complement.
GGTAAATGCTGAAAGGTCGAAGAAGTAAAGGAACCAGCCAGAAAAGAGACCTCTTACCTCTACTGAATCCTCAAACCAAAGAGGAGGTCGGAGGTCCTGTCCTTACAAATCCTTAGACTGAGTGCAATGAGCTCCTGTCTGCTGCCTTATATATCCTCTCTCATTCCTGTCTCCACCTCCCTAGTTCCGGGATTAAAGGTTGCGACTACTGAGTACTAGGATTAAAGGTGTGACCTCCACTGGCTGGCTCAGTTTCTTTTTTATACTGGATCAAGCTCTTGTAGCTGAAGTGGCCTTAAATTACCAGAGGTCTACCTGCTTCTGCCTCCCTAGTGCTGTGAATAAAGTTGGGTGACACCTAAGTTTTGGGAATAAAGGTGTCAGCCACCAATTTTTTTACTGATTCAATCTCATGTAGCCTGGGTTGGCCTTGAACTGACAGACATCCACCTGCTTCTGACTCCCTAGTTCTGGGATTAAAAAAGTGTGCCATCACTGCCTATTGTTTCTGCTAACTAGCATGACTAGTTTGGCAATCTGATCTTTAGGCAAGTTTTATATTTTTTTTCTATTTTTTATGTAAATTAGAAACAAGCTTGTTTTACATGTCAATCTCAGTTCCTTCTCCCTCCTCTCCTCCCCTGCCTCCCACCAGCTCCCATCCCAACCCCTTTCTGTTCCTCAGGGAGGGTGAGGCCTTTCATGAGGGAATCTTCAAACTTTGTCATATCATTTGGAGCAGGGCCTAGCCCTCCGCCTTGATTCTAGGCTGAGAGAGTATCCCTATATGTGGCAATGGGCTCCCAAAGTCCATTCATATACTAGGGATAAATACTGATTACTACCAGAAGCCCCATAGATTGTTGATGGCTCCTTGTAATATCGGACAATGCTACAACATTTCACAGGTTTAGGCTGGGGAATCTGAGGGTTAGAATAAATACATGATATTGGGTAATTCTTGCATAGAAAATGCAATTAATTTCAAAGGGGAGAAGACTTATTACCAACATCAGCCACAGTGGAAATTTACTCAGGTCAAGGTTCTTGTCCCCCATGTTCTCTGGCAATGGGCAGATAATTTGCATACTTGCATACCAGCTTAGGTGGAAGGAGAAAGTGAATGCCTAGCCTTGAGGTGGATAGAGAATACCAAGGTCACCCAGCAGGGTCTTAACAGGAATGTCTAAATAATCCACTGGATTCCTAAATTGGAATTGTCAGGAACAATTCCAAAAAGAGAGGTGTCTCCCTTAATGGAAGGCATGCTGATCTCACAAGTTTAAATGTATTGAATAGACAATTGAGAAATTTAAAAGAGAAGTTTTCGGGTTAAAATTTAAAGGGCCCCCACCAAAAAAAAAATTGTTAAAAGCCAGGTGTTGGTGGCACAAACCTTTAATATGAGCACTCAAGAGGCATAGGCAGGCAAATCTCTGTGAGTTCGAGGCCAACCTGGTCTCCAGAGCGAGTGCCCGGACAGGCTCCAAAGCTACTTGGAGTCAGATATCTGGGTAAATGCTGAAAGGTCAGAGAAGGAAAGGAAACAGCCACAAGAGAGACCTCTTACCTCTCCTGAATCCTGAGCCCAAAGAGGAGGTCCTGTCTCTATAAATCCTCAGACAGAATGCAATGAGCGCTTGTCTCCTCCCTTATATATCCTGTCTCCACCTCCCTAGTTTAGGGATTGAAGGTGTGTGACTCCCAAGTATTGGAATTACAGGTGTGAGCCACCACTTTTTTATACTGATTCAATCTCATGGAGTCTGTGAAAGGTTCAGGCTTTGATGCAGATCAGCTCTACTTCCTTAAGAGACAGACCCCGCCCCTTACACAATCCGGGGCACACACAGGAAATCTTGCTAAGTCATTGCCACGTCACCCGCCATGCATTACGGCCTGCTGAGGACTCTGGGAAGGCGTGGAACCTGAGTGCTCATGCACAGTCTTCCTTTAAAAGCTCCAATCTCTCTCTCTGCTCCCTCTCTTTATGCTCTCTCTGCCTCCTCTCCTTATGCCGCTTCTCTTCTCTCTGTGTGTTTCTTCTTGGCTCTCTCCCACCTATGTGCTCTCTCTGCCTCTCTATGGCGACTGGCTATGGTGGTCAGAATTACCCCTATTCCTCTTCTCTCTTAGTCGCTCTACTCTGCCTGGCCATATAATAAACTAGTGAACATGTCTAATCTTGCATCTTTCTCTTTTCCTCTTTTTAAATAAAAACACAACAGCTTGGGGTGGCCTTGAACTGGCAGAGATCCACTTGCTTCTGACTCCCTAATGCTGGGATTAAAAAAGTGTGCCATCACTGCCTCTTGTCTCTACTAACTAGCATGACTAGTTTGGCAATCTGATCTTTAGGCAAGTTTTATATTTTTTTTCTATTTTTTATGTAAATTAGAAACAAGCTTGTTTTACATGTCAATCTCAGTTCCTTCTCCCTCCTCTCCTCCCCTGTCTCCCACCAGCCCCCATCCCAACCCCTTTCTGTTCCTCAGGGAGGGTGAGGCCTTTCATGAGGGAATCTTCAAACTTTGTCATATCATTTGGAGCAGGGCCTAGCCCTCCCCTTTGATTCTAGGCTGAGAGACTATCCCTATATGTGGAATGGGCTCCCAAAGTCCATTCATATACTAGGGATAAATACTGATTACTACCAGAAGCCCCACAGATGGTTGAGGCCTCCTTGTAATATTGGACAATGCTACAACATTTCACAGGTTTAGGCTGGGGAATCTGAGGGTTAGAATAAATACGTGATAATGGGTAATTCTTTGAAGAAGAATGCAATTAATTTCAAAGGGGAGAAGACTTATATACCAACATCAGCCACAGTGGAAATTTACTCAGGTCAAGGTTCTTGTCCCCCATGTTCTCTGGCAATGGGCAGATAATTTGCATACTTGCATACCAGCTTAGGTGGAAGGAGGAAGTGAATGCCTAGCCTTGAGGTGGATAGAGAATACCAAGTTAACCCAGCAGGGTCTTAACAGGAATGCCTAAATAATCCACTGGATTCCTAAATGACCTGTCAGGAACAGTTCCAAAAAGAGAGGTGTCTCCCTTAATGGAAGGCATGCTGATCTCACAAGTTTAAATGTATTGAATAGACAATTGAGAAATTTAAAAGAGAAGTTTTCGGGTTAAAATTTAAAGGGCCCCCACCAAAAAAAAATTGTTAAAAGCCAGGTGTTGGTGGCACAAACCTTTAATCTGAGCACTCAGGAGGCAGAGGCAGGCAGATCTCTGTGAGTTCGAGGCCAACCTGGTCTCCAGAGCGAGTGCCCGGACAGGCTCCAAAGCTACTTGGAGTCAGATATCTGGGTAAATGCTGAAAGGTCAGAGAAGGAAAGGAAACAGCCACAAGAGAGACCTCTTACCTCTCCTGAATCCTGAGCCCAAAGTGGAGGTCCTGTCTCTATAAATCCTCAGACAGAATGCAATGAGCGCTTGTCTCCTCCCTTATATATCCTGTCTCACTCCTGTCTCCACCTCCCTAGTTAGGGATTGAAGGTGTGTGACTCCCAAGTATTGGGATTACAGGTGTGAGCCACCACTTTTTTATACTGATTCAATCTCATGGAGTCTGTGAAAGGTTCAGGCTTTGATGCAGATCGGCTCTACTTCCTTAAGAGACAGACCCCGCCCCTTACACAATCCGGGGCACACACAGGAAAACTTGCTAAATCATTGCCACATCACCCGCCATGCATTACGGCCTGCTGAGGACTCTGGGAAGGCGTGGAACCTGAGTGCTCATGCAAAGTCTTCCTTTATAAGCTCCAATCTCTCTCTCTGCTCCCTCTCTTTTGTTGAGGGCCAAAGAGAATCTCGAGCAAGATCTTGCACAGCCACCCGCTCTGACCTGTTCTAACCACAAGATGTTCGTTTTAGATATGTTGCTCAAAATATGTTTTACAGGATGTTCCTTTACTTCTCGGAATCGGCTGTGGTTGACCGGTCACAAGGACATGGGCCAAGGCCAACCTTATCTTCACTTCCTCTTAAAATTTCCATTTCCTCCTACCCTCCTACCCTGCCCCGAGCAAAATCCCCTACATATAAGCAAGCTTTACCCTTCAATAAATGACACCTTGACGCGACTCAGACTGACCTGTCTTTCATTATGTGCTTGGTGTCCCTCCTCTCTTGCCCCCATTGACACCCTAGGTGATACCCCCTCGAGACCCACAAACAACCTGGCCTGCTGGACGGGTCAAGTGGTGCCCAAGGTGGGGCTCGAGGTACGGTGGTCGCCGGACAGCACCAAGAGAAGAAGAGACTAGTCGACCCAAAGTGGAGACGCCCTGCATCGCTCGTGCACAGGTTTGTCTCGAGGTAAGTACTCTTGTCCCATTATAGTCATGGGCAAGACAGCCTCCAAGGAGGCCCTCTTTATCAGAGAAGTAAAGAGTAGTTTAAGGGAGGGAGGAATAACAGTTAAAAAGAAAGATAAAAAGGAGTAAGAATTAAAAACGAAAAGATAAAAAGAAATAAGAGTTAAAAAGAAAGGTTTAGTTCATTTTTTGTTTTATTAATAAAGCTTGTCTATGTTTGATTTTAATGGGACCAGACATAGCTCCCTAGACCTGGGAAAAGGGTGGGAGAGATTTAGGTAAGATGTATGAGTTAACCCCCCCCAAAAAATGTTCCTAAAGTGTAGGGAGCCGTCCTTGTATTCTCCATTACAATGATGGTGCCTGCAGGCACCAAATGTAAATTATTTCGCAGGCACTGGGTAATTTCCATTCCTTTGATCTCTGCCTATCCCGTGGCTCATTTGGCCTGAGGAGCTAAAGCCATTCATAGGGTAACACATCCCAGGCGGGCTGCCAGCCTTTATTAAGGAACGGGATTCTTGGGCCTGGGTCTCCGCTCTGGTAAGCTTATGCTCTCCCCTCTCAAGATGCATTAAAGCTTTCCTGCAGAAGGATCCGAGTGTCCTGCGTATTTCTTGCCAGCGAGAACATAGCGCGCGGGACATCTGGTGCCGAAACCCGGGAAGCTTAATTTGTTAACATCACCGGCACCGCGGAGACCCCTTAGCTACAAGGCGGATTCAGAACTACAGGGTGGTAAATTCGGAGAGGTTTGTCTTTTCTGGACTTTGGCTTGGGAATGTTGCTATTTTGGGAGGTTAATGTAGAGGCTTCTGTGCTTTTACTAGGAGCCATTTTGACCTTCCTCACTGTTGTAGCAATCTTGAAGAAGTCCAGAATTACATGTCAGAAACCGAATGTAGTGAGAGATGGGGCGCGCCCAACAATAAAATATAAGGAAAAAGGACCTCCCGGGATGTCTAGTGACAAGGGAGTGAGTAATTTGTTAAGAGAAACAACAACGAATAAGGAAAAAGGACCTCCCGGGATGTCTAATGACAAGGGAGTGAATAATTTGTTAGATGATTCTGTAAATAAGTTTAAAGCTTTAAATCTTGATAGCTCTGATGACTCTAAAAGCTCAAGAGATAAAGTTTTAGAGGAAACAGCTCAGCTAGGTAAAAAGGAAACAAAAAAGGAGGGAGGAAAAATAGGGGATAACCGGTCACAACCCGGTAAATTTAAGAAACCTGTTAATCCAGCGGGTGTACTTCCATCAACACCCCCATTATTTGGTACCCACTCCTTTTTACCATCAGAGGAGCGGAGGAAATTACAGATGGCTTTCCCAGTCTTTGATAGGGGAAAAGGCCATACATGTTATTCAACACTTCTTAGAGGCCTAAAATGCCTGGGGCTTTAAAGCCTCATAAACATTGATGCTCAGGGCCATACTGAGGCCAAGCGCCAAACCTCAAAACCTAAAAGGCCAAAGAAAATGGTAAAATGGAAAGATATCTTAACTGGTCTTTGGAGAGGCCCGGATCCTATTCTCATAAGATCCAGGGGAGCGATATGTGTTTTTCCACAGGATGAAGAAAATCCTCTGTGGATCCCAGAAAGACTCACCCGAAGAGCCCCTTCGGACCTTCAAAAGTCGGAACTCCACCCTCTCCCCGGGAGTTGAGAGCCGCTATTGTCATTGCTTAAGGGGTGGGGGTGGGATTGTTTGGTGCAGCCGTTTGCTGCAGATTGGTGTTACTTCTCTGGCTGGTCTGTAAGCTCAAGGCTCAAACTAAAGAGAGACAAGATGGTTATCGCCCAAGCGCTTATTTGGCTAACTATGCTTAAGCAATAGGCCGCCGGCCAGACAGCTCTTGCACACCCGGAGCCTAGGCTCATTGCACAGGGTAGAGTGTCTGGTTTGAGCAGCCCATGAGGGATGTCAAACAGAGCTTCACACAGAGAAGTTGCCCAGTATGCAGGCTTCTCTGGGAGGCATGTTGTCCTGCATAAGGGTTGCCTGCCCCAGCCTCCCTTTCCCAGAAAAACGGCAGAGGACAGGTCGAGAGTGCTTCGGGTCAAGCTAACAGCCTAGTCGCGACTCTCGTACACAGTCTTATTGTTTGATTTGGGAAGGTACAACCTCTGCCTCTATCCCTCAACATATGGGTGACCTATTTGCTTATAATAATATAAAGCCTTATCATTAATTAATAAAAAAAGGGGGATCTGTAGAGAGCCGTCCTTGCATTCTCCATTACAATGATGGTGCCTGCAGGCACCAAATGTAAATTATTTCGCAGGTGCTGGGTAATTTCCATTCCTTTGATCTCTGCCTATCCCGTGGCTCATTTGGCCTGAAGAGCTAAAGCCATTCATAGGGTAACACATCCCAGGCAGGCTGCCAGCCTTTATTAAGGAACGGGATTCTTGGGCCGGGGTCTCCGCTCTGGTAAGCTTATGCTCTCCCCTCTCAAGATGCATTAAAGCTTTCCTGCAGAAGGGTCCGAGTGTCCTGCGTATTTCTTGCCGGCGAGAACATAGCGCACGGGACACTAAAGTTATTCTTAATTATTGGGTTCTTCTCAGGGACGTCATTCAGAGCCCTGAACTGGTTGGTAAGAGGTCTTGCCTCTTGCTGACTGTTAAAGACTTCCTTCAGAAGTCGTGACCATTGTCATGTACAGAAGCCAATGACTGACCTTCCCCCATTCCCTCAGCCTGTGCTCTCACCCTCCCGGGGCTCTGCATACTTGCAAGCCACGAGGACTCACTGGTCTGCTCGTTGCTGGCAGCATTTCTTAGAGGCAGTCAAGCTTGGGGGCTGCAACTCACAGCCTTGGGAGATGCTGCCATGGTTGATGGCTAATTGATGTATATAAATGCTATTAATACAGCCAGACAGAAACTGTTTTTGAGACTTACAGAAAAGAAAAGGCAACATATTTAAGCTTAGAATTGTTCAAATTTTGGATGCTCATATTTTAATGATTGACTATATGTTACTATGTTAGAAATTTCAATTAGGGATTTTTCTTTTCTACAAATTGGTCATAACCTAGGCAAAAGGAGAAATGGGAGACGTATGCAAGTTATGAATGAACGGTGTGGCCACACCTGGATGCGTGATGTGATTGTGAATTTATGAATGCAAATGAATGAAAATGCCTAAATTGCCTTGGATATGATTAGAGATATTTACATTGCCTCGGATATAGTTTAAAAAACATCAAAATCACTTGAATGGGGTCAAAAAAGAGCATCCAGCCAGTCAGTCAATGTCTTAACAGGAGAAATTATTATCTGAGCCCTAGGAGACAGTCAATTAAAAAGTTAGCAAAAGCCTATAGCATTAGCTTAGAGACATGAGAAATCTATGGATGAATCTATAAAATTTGGCAGATGAGAGGATATAGGTCTTACCAAATTTTTATGAAAAAAAAGAGAAAAAAAGGAAAATCTGGAAAATTAAAGTTAAAACATGATTTTAAAAAGGGTTAGTGAGAAGCCTCAAAAAGAGCCAACCTGTTAGATTCACAGCTTGGCAGGTCAGCTAACATGCAAATGAGGTCTTATCAGCTTGTCAGCTTCGAAGGTTAGATTAAAAAAAGGCTATTCAGAAACTTTAAATCTGGAAAATTGTTAAAGACGTATGTTGTATTCTAAGGAAATTAAAAATTACCAATACGGAGTCAGGTAGAAATATAAGGGTGTTTAATAGGGAAACGCCTTACTTACAGAGCGAACCAGCCAGCCGGTGGTAGTCTGTACAGCAAGAAGCAAAGAGCAACCGAAACCGAAAACGCAGACCCCCTACTCACTCTGACCACGCCCTCACAAGCCTGCCCAGGTACTCCTGTGGCCAGCCCCTAAGAAGGCGTGGCTACAGCTTCCCCTACAATTCCCCCTTTAGTCTAAAAGAGGATTAAAACTTAACAGTATAAAGGTAAAATATAAGAAGATACAACAATCTGCTTATGTCACCTCCTAACCATCTATTTTAACTAAACCCTAAAGTCATCTGAAAGAGGTGTCCAAGCCTGAACACCTCCTTCCAAACCGAACCATAAACAATAGGAAGCTATTCCTAGCTAGGTATATACACTATGCTAAGTGACAACAATGGGGAAAGGGGGCGTAGCATTCTCCAAGTTACTTCCTGCTGAAATGGGACGATGATAGTCATGTGGGGTCCTGTAGAAAGAAAATGTTAGTATCCAATCCATGTTAGATGGGATTTACTTGATTGAAGATCTCTCTTGAAATCCTCAACTTGATTGAAGTCAGTACTCGAACCTCTGGCCGGAGTGTCAGTTGAAATGGAGCAAGTTGGATCCAGTGCAGTCGAGGAGGTGTGGCCCATTTTCTTTCCAGGGTGTCCAGGGATTGCTGTCAGGCAGGTCTTCGTTGGCTGTGTGGGACTCAAACATAAACAGGTAGCAGAGAAATGTTTGCTTGTGTATGTACACATGCTAGGGAATGCAACCATGAGAGCATAACAATTATGAAAGGGTATACACCTTGAGAGAAAGATCCAAGAAAAGACAAAGACAGTCCCCAAATTCTTCTTTTATACTGGATCAAGCTCTTGTAGTCTGAAGTGGCCTTGAACTACCAGATATCTACCTGCTTCTGCCTCCCTAGTGCTGTGAATAAAGTTGGGTGACACCCAAGTATTGGGATTAAAGGTGTGAGCCACCAATTTTTTATACTGATTCAATCTCATGTAGCCTGGGGTGGCCTTGAACTGACAGAGATCCACCTGCATCTGACTCCCTAGTGCCGGGATTTAGGTGTGTGCCATCACTGCTGTTGTCTCTGCTAACTAGCATGAAGTGTTTGGCACTCTGATCTTCAGGCAAGCTTTATTTTTTTTTCTATATTTTAAACTAAATTAGAAACAAGCTTGTTTTACAAGTCAATCTCAGTTCCTTCTCCCTTTCTTCGTTCCCTGACCTCTACCAGCCCTCTATCCCACCCCCTGTTCCCCAGGGAGGGTGAGGCCTTCCATGGTGGATCTTCAAATTTTGTCATATTATTTGGAGCAGGGCCTAGGCCTTTCTTCTTCGGTCTAGGCTGAGAGAGTATTCCTGTCTTTGCTTGCCATCTGCCATGGCAGGTGGATGAAAGACCCGAGCTAACATGGGGTTAGCTATTTAAACAACTATAAAAAAGGCTCGTGCAGTTTGCATCAAGCTTTCGCCTCTGCCTGGTGATTGGGGTGGCCTGGATCCTGGGCTAAGATCCTGAAAGCCTGAGCTTTCCGGGGGTCTTACATTTGGGGGCTCATCGGGATTTGCCACCATCCCTCACCTGAGTGGATTCAATCTTGGAGGTAAGTGGGTACCCTGTATTGTCTGTGTCTTTGTGTTTTTGTGCTGACTGAAATCTGGTTCTGTGCTTTGCAGTCGCTTGAGTCTTGGGAAGAGACGAGAGCTCTGGTCTCAGGAGGAGACAGAGTGTGATCAGCAGATGTGCCAGATCACTGACTGCCACCCTGGAAGACGTTCCAGGAAGTCTGGGGGAACCTCAGGGATGCTTGAGCGATTCCCGTCTAGGAGCCTGTGAGGGTACGGTAGTTCTGCTGGACTGGGGAAGTTATACACCCTCCTGGCCATCTGTATTTCTGGAGTGGTTTTGTCTGCCTAGGTGGAGACAGGCATCTGTTAGTTTTGTCTGTGTGTCTTGGGTTTCTGTTTTTCCTTATTTGTGCCAGTCTTTCTTTCTGTATGGTTTCTGTACAAGGGCGAAGGTTCAGGTGACAGCTTCTGCAGTCTGTAGGAGCGAGACTTGGTAGGACCAAGTTGCCTGCTCCATCTGTAAGGGGACCCAAGCAGGTAGCCCAATCTGTAGGACGGGGACTTGCTGGGAGCAAGTTGCCTGCTCCATCTGATAGGGGACCCAAGTGGGTAACCCAATCTGTAGGACAGGGACTTGCTGGGAGCAAGTTGCCTGCTCCATCTGTAAGGGGACCCAAGCGGGTCTCCAATCTGTAGGGGAGACTTGGTTTTGGATCAAGTTGATCTCCATGGAGCTAATAATATGAAATTCCAAATAGGACCCTAGTCTGTGTTACTGTACTATCTGTCCACGTTTCACAATTGAGTTTTGTGTTTGTTAAGCATCTCTTTCTGTCCCTACTGCCCATGCACGTGTCATGCATGGTTCAGGGGTCTTTTATTGCCATGAGCATGTGGCATGGACAGGAGTTCCTCTGCCATATGTCCCAGGTTGTAGTGTGTTGCGTTGGAGCCCCCTGAGGCTGCTACTCTGAACTCCAACCACTGTTGCGGCCCTCACAGCTTAGTCTGTTTTTCTATCTTCACCTGCCGGTCTGTGAAGCATGGAAAGTGGGGCTGTTTCTGCCCCAACTGTCATCCTTCCGTGTTACCTGGCTTGCAGTGGGAGTTTCCCAGTTCTGAGTACATGGCTGCAAGGCCACCATCTGCCTAGCTGCCCCGCCGTCTCTGTGCTCCACACACGTGGTATGCAGGGGGAAAGCGGGTGTCTTCTTTCTCCCCTGCATCAGCTGAGGGGCTGGGATTACCAGCAGCACCCACCTCGTGGAGCTGGGGCAGATGAACTTATCTGGCCTGATCCGGACTTCTAAAAAACAGGCCTTAAAGTTATTAACAAACCTTAAGGACTATGATAAGAATTTTATGGACTAAGAAATGAGAGAAAATGTAGGAGACTATAGTAATAAAGAGAGAAAGGGAAAAAATTGTCTAGGAATGTCTAAGAAAATCAGAGGAATGAACTAAAGGTATATAGAAAGTTATAGAGGGTTAAAGTAATTCATACAAGGTCAGAGGAAAGGTTGTTACAAGTCAGAGAAAAATGTAAACTGTTTACTGTTTGTTATGGTTTCTCATGTCCACAATAGTAAATTTTAAAATGGGTAATATAAGTTAAAATTTTAACCATATTAAGTTAATTCTGTTTAAAATGATCTGTTTATTTCTCAAGTAAATTATGTATACTTGTTTTAAAATGTTCTGTTGCTTGGCATAACCTAAGTTTTGTTACATGGCTGACTGGTAGCCATTTTGCTGAAGTTGAAAAAAAGATACTTAAACCGCCATCTTGACTAAAAGTGACCACATGGAAATTAGAGGTACCATCTTAGAAAAAAATGTTTCAATTAAGATTTAAAATGTTAACGCTTCTATATATTACAGAAAGACTTTAAGGGAATTTAAATTTCTTTTTAAAACCAGTTTTTTAAATGTTTGTTTTTATTAATGTTTATACTTAAAGAGCTTCAATTTAGAATTATTTTTAAGCAAAGCCTGACAATGTAAAATTCTTATTTTATAAAAGATGCTAATCTATTATAAGATGTTACAGTTTGTGTTTTCAAAAGTTAAGTTCAGGGTGTTGGTGGCACATGCCTTTAAGTTCAGGGTGTTGGTGGCACACACCTTTAATCCCAGCACTCGGGAGGCAAGGCAGGTGGATCTTTTTGAGTTCAAGGCCAGCCTGGTCACAGATCGAATTCCAGGACAGGCTCCAAAGTCACAGAAAAACCCTGCCTCAGAAAGAAGTTAAGCTACTGTTTAAGGAATATAAGTGAAGTGGCTTACAGATAAACATGTTTGGGTAGGACAATGGCCTATGCCCTCTGAGAAGCTAGAGTCTTTAGAAAAGTTAGTACAGAAACAGCTAGATGCTGGACATATAAAGGAATTTACCAGCCCTTGGAATTCTCCTGTATTTGTCATCAAAAAGAAGTCAGGTAAGTAGAGAATGCTGACAGACCTCAGCGCCATAAATAAAGTAATTCAACCAATGGACTATCTGCAACCTGGAATGCCATTACCTTCCTTAATACCTAAAGAATGGCTATCATAGTCATTGATCTAAAAGACTGTTTTCTCACAATACCATTACAGGAAAATGATAGAGAAAATTTTGCATTTACTGTACCCACTCTTAATAATTCACAGCCAGTTAGGAGATATCAGTGGAGGATTTTGCCACAAGGAATGTTAAATAGTCCTACTGTGTATCAGCACTTTGTACAGCAACCTTTGGAAATAATTCGTAAGAAATTTTCACAATTTCTTGTTTATCATTACATGGATGACATTCTGTTATCAGATTCCAATAAAGAAACTTTGGAACATATGTTTGAAATGGTGAAGGAAGTTCTGCCTCATTGGGGGTTACAGATTGCACCAGAAAAGACACAAAGAGGAGATTCTATTAACTATTTAGGTTACAAGATAGACTTACAAAGAATCAGGCCACAAAAGGTACAAATAAGGAGAGATCGGTATCAAACTCTTAATTCTCTTCAGAAATTATTAAGGGAAATTTCTCAATTACAGATGATTATTGGTGTAAAAGGACATGATTTAAAGCATTTACAAATGGCCCTTAAAGGTGATAAGGACCTAAACAGTCTGAGAATATTATCTGCTGAGTCAGAAAAAGAGTTACAATGGGTAGAAAACAGAATATTGGATGCTCACGTAGATCGGATAAACCTTGATTTAGACTGTATTCTGGTTATCTTGCCATCCAGAGAATACCCTTCTGGAATTCTGATGCAGAGGGAAGACACTATATTTGAGTGGATATTTCTGCCACATAAACAGAATAAAAAGTTAAAGACATATATAGAAAAGATTTCTGATTTGATTTTAAAGGGAAAATTAAGACTTCGTCAACTGACTGGAAAAGACCCAGCAGAAATTATAGTACCTATAACTAATGAGGAAATTTCCTCCTTTTGGAAGGATAATGAATATTGGCAAATAGCTCTTACTGACTTTTGGGGAACAATTAGTAACAGCTATCCCAAAACTGACAGAATTAAATTCATAAAAAAGATAGTCTGGATTCTTCCATGTATTGTAAGACAAACTTCCATTTCTGGAGTTCTTATCTTCTACACTGATGCCAACAAATCAGGTAAGGCATGTTATAAAGCAGGTGAGGTAAGTAAAGTTGTTCAAAGTCCTTATCCATCTGTACAGAAGGCAGAATTATATGCAATTCTCATGATACTCGTGGATTTTATAGAACCTCTTATTATAGTTACTGATTCTCAATATGCGGTCATGTTACACATTGAGACTGCAGAATTCATTCCTGATAATACAGAATTAACTTCTCTGTTTTTACAATTACAGGAAACTATCAGAAACAGAAGTAATCCTATATACATTACACATATCAGATCCCATACGGGTCTGCCAGGCCCACTAGCACAAGGCAATGATGAGATTGATCGTTTATTAATTGGAAGTGTGCTAGAAGCCTCAGAATTTCTTAAGAAACATCATGTAAATAACAAAGGTTTGAAAAAGGACTTCTCCATCACTTGGCAACAAGCCAAGGAGATAGTGAGAAACTGTCCTACTTGTTCCTTTTATAATCAAACTCCATTGCTAGCAGATTGTAATCCTAAGGGCATTCAGAGAAATGAGGTTTGGCAGATGGATGTCTTTCACTTTGCAGAATTTGGAAATTTGAAATATGTACATCATACTATAGACACATGCTCAGGGTTCCAATGGGCTTTGCTCTTAACTCTGAAAAAGCTGATTCTGTTATTACACACCTGCTAGAGGTGATGGCAGTTATGGGTAGACCCGCATACATAAAAATGGACAATGCTCCAGCATATGTCTCCACTAAATTGGAACAGTTTTTCAAATATTATAACATAAAGCATGTTACTGGTGTACCATACAATCCTACAGGACAGGCAGTGGTTGAGAGATCTAATAGAACACTTAAGGAGATGCTCAACAAACAAGCTTGGAAGACTAAATCCCCCAAACATAGTTTGCATAATGCTTTATTAACACTAAACTTTCTTAATGCCAATGAGAAAGGACAAACAACTGCAGAAAGACACTGGACTATGGAAAAAACTGCTGAACTGAATCAACCAGTATACTTCAAAGATGTAATAACCTGTGTATGGAAACCAGGACAGGTGTTACATTGGGGTAGGGGTTTTGCATTGGTTTCCACAGGAGAAGAAAAACTTTGGATACCATCAAAGTTGATCAAGATTCGAGTTGAAAAGGAAAAACCTCTCGATGAGGAGAAATGACAGGTATTCTACTAAGGTATACCTTATAAACTAAATAGAAACCTCCCAATTCAAAGGGAAGTGTTTTGCTTTTATCTTCACAGGAAAACTCGTCTCCAGAAGGCAAAGGACATTCCATGGGTTGATACTTAAGAAGAGAATGTAGCTTTAACCATCAAAGAAAAGGAACGTGCCATAAGGTAAACTTTACAGCTGTCTCTCAGAGAACTCTATTTCTCTTTTCTAGTCCCTATTCGATTAAACTAATGCTGGATTTAGAGGTGGATTTGGCTTTCCTCCTCTAAAATCCAAGCACGTTATTTAACTAAACTTTAGAGTTTCTGTATTGTATCAAGAAGCCAATTAATGTAATATAGAATAAAAGAGGAATTTGGGGGCTGTCTTTGTCTTTTCTTGGATCTTTCTCTCAAGGTGTACACCCTCTCATAATTGTTATGCTCTCCTGGTTGCATTCCCCAGTATGTGTACATCACAAGCAAACATTTCTCTGCTGTTTATGTTTGAGTCCCACACAGCCAATGAAGACCTGCCTGACAGCAATCCCTGGACACCCTGGAAAGAAAATGGGCCACACCTCCTCGACTGCACTGGATCCAATTTGCTCCATTTCAACTGACACTCCGGCCAAAGCTTCAGGTACTGACTTCAATCAAGTTGAGGATTTCAAGAGAGATCTTCAATCAAGCGACTCCCATCTAACATGGACTGGATACAATCCATTCAAGACTTTCACTATACTAACATTTTCTTCCTACAGGACCCCACAAGGCTATCGTCATCCCATTTCAGCAGGAAGTAACTTGGAGAATGCTATGTCCCCTTTCCCCATTGTTGTCATTTAGGATAGTATATATACCTAGTTAGGGATAGCTTCCTATTGTTTATGGTTGGGATTGGAAAGAGGTGTTCAGGCTTGGACACTTCTTTCAGATGACTTTAGTGTTTAGTTAAAATAGATAGTTAGGATCTAACATAAGCAGATTGTTATATCTTCTTATAGTTCACCTTTATGATTGTTAATTTTGGATACTTTACACTGTTATGTTTTAATCCTCTTTTAGACTAAAAGAGGAATTGTAGGGGAAGCTGCCAGCTTAGGGGTGTGCCTTCGAGGGCATGGTCAGGGTGATGTAGAGTTTCAGATGACTGGGTTTAGCTTTCAGTCTTAATTTTCAGCTTGCTGTACAGACTGCTGCCACACTGGCTGGCTAGGTCGCTCTGTAAGTAAGGCTTTTCCCTATTAAATAATCTTATATTTCTACTTGACTCCATATTGGTAATTTCCCACTTTAACCTGCCTATAAGATATACTGTTACAATAGTGACACAAGTGTTAAGGGAGTAACTCACTATATTTAGTTTGGATTTAAGGTCCACTCCAGGAGATGGAACCCATACCTGACACTGCTAACGTGGCCAAGATATAGGTTAGGTCATAGGTCCTAGAGTAAAGCTACTACTATGATTCTGCTAACAGAACATAGCTATAAAATAAGTGCTATTGACATATTTCTAGACCCATACATCAGTGCAACACTCAACCCTCATCACAGATGTTCTTTTTACAGTCAACAAGAATTAGCACAGAGATCCACAACTGGACAATATTCAAAGAATGAGACTTTAGAGCATTCAGTCTTAAATGGGATGTCTTCGTCAAACATCTCTCCTTGGGATTAAGAGATATATGCAGAAAGGGAAGTGAAAAGATTGTAAGAGCCAGAGATGATGGGTTACTAGACAGAAACAATGTCATTATGACACAGAAAAACAGGTAACAATATACACATATGAACGCACAGAGAGTATGATAGCATACACAAGACCTGAGCAGGTCCAAACCAGACAAAGTCCTCTTATTCCTAACCAAGAAGCTATTTTCAGTAGGTATCTATTGGAAAAGGGGAAGTCCGTTTTCTCCAATGGAGTGTCACGGGGCTTATCAGCCATACTTCAAAGCAAATGCCATGTGCAAGAGTAGTTAACCAACAAAAAAAATAGGCTCTGTGTTTTTTGTATGTGTACTTTTTGTTTGGTTTGGTATTTTTTGTCTTACTGGTTTTTAACTTGTTTGTTTTGATTTTCTTTGTATTTGGTTTCTGTTTTTAGTTTGGAGTTTTTGTTGTTTTTTTTTAAGAGACAGAGAAAAATGATGTTTGGTAGGTAGGAAGATGAGTAGCATCTCAGAGGAATTGAAAGTGGGGAAATAATATTATCAGAGTATATTGAATGAAAATATTTTTAAAATAATAAGAATTATTATCCCACTGAGTGACAAATATACTTTCAAAGAAGAAAATGTCACCATAGCACCCCATGTGTGATGGTAGCTTATGATCTTTCCATTTAATACTGTTTCCATCTGTACTAATCATGGCATGCTTCATCAAATACCTATCCAGGTACTGCATTTCCCTGCCTACCACTGTCACCATCTGCCTATGCATGGTAAAAGTTTGACACTTCATTTTACATTTTGTACAAAATTTATTTTACCCCAATGTCTTATGGGTATTACCTTCTAGGTTGACATTTGAAGTCACTAAAATATTTACTGGCAAACATTTTGAGGTCTTTCATCTGTTCCTTGCTTGGAAATTGACTCTTACAGACAGAATTCCAATTAACTTCTAATTAACTACCATTCTTGCTGTCATTGATAGAGTAACTTTAGTTTCTACAAATTTAAAAGCCACGTGGTTATATCAAAGACTTTAACTATTATTCACATCAACTGTAAAAATACATAGCTGGTAAGAAATTTTTACAAAAAAAGTTTTATCTATGAAATAGTAACTTCTGAATTCATGGTAAAATTAGCATAATACCATTTTTCTTGTTTACCTATAATTATTTTACTCTCATCTATGTATTAACAACTATGAAAGTTTGGCAATTTTAGTTTTCTGATCATTATTTAGCTCAGCAGATTTATTTGTATTTTTAATGAGATTTCTATCACTGTCAAAAACATGTTGTTTCTGAAGTTAAACCATATTCAGAATAATTCCTAACCTGTACAGCTGACAGTTGCCTTGTGTGAGACAAATCAATATTTCATTCCTAGAGAAAAAACAAAGCTTCTCCCTTTATCCTATTTCTTTTGATTCACAAATACTCAAACTTGTTGGGAGCACCTGCCTTGCACGATGTTTTAAGGGGTTAAGGTTTTCCTAATTTTAGGGGGAAAATGTTCTTTTTAAACATGTATAAAGCAATACTCATGCCTGTGCATTATAGATTTCCCTGTAAGAGAAGTGAATAATGGATAGGAATGAGCTTTGTATGCTGGAGGAATGGGCTTTAAATGGGAGGGGTTTGGAAGCAGAGGTAACTTTAAAGCAAAGAAAAGCTTTGAGCAAACTTCCCCTGAGGTAGGGGAGAGCCTGGAAACATGAAAGGAATGTGTGTTTTGCCCAGCCATTGCAGGAGAGTATATATACTGTGTTGGACCTGGTTGTACACACTGTGCTAGGGAGACGCTCCTTTTGGACACTGAGGTTACACTATCCGTTTTAGGATGTTCAGCCATGATGGTTCAGAAAGATTTATGGAGATCACAGTAATTTATGAAAGACAGGATGCCCAAAGAGCCACAGAGCAGGAGCCAGCACATAAGCGCAGGGGAGTTTATTTCTAGGAGACACAAGCTTTATGTTCCCATCTTCTTGAATCTTGCATTGTGGATGACTTGCTTTTCAGTCAGGAGAGATGAGTTATTTGGCACTTTATGAGCACAGAAGGTTCTCGTGGGAAAAGAAAAACACTGGCCCAGTGAATGCAGACATCCAGATAACATGATTACAGTCTAGTGTATCATTGGCTGGGCCCACCCAGTTGTATTATGGAACAGGCTATCACAGATGTATACAACAGAATTAGTATTCAATATAAGAACCATGTGTTCCTTGATTATCAAGGGTATAAACAGTAGATGTTCCTTTGTGATTATTTTATTATGTGTATCTGCGTCTGTATACAGAGATCATTAGGGAAAGATTCAATCTGGTGTAAGATATATCAGGCCAAATTGCAATTAGAAATTTTGTTCATTCCAGTGTGATGACTGTAAAGTACGTACGGCGCTCTGCTTTCCTGGTGCCTTAAAGTAGTGTGCTTGCTGCACAAGCGTCCTCAGAGTTTAGCTCTTCCTGGATTTATCAAGGGCTTCGGTTTTTTTTCTCAAGTGAAAAGAGAAAGCAGACTAAAAGCAAGGTTATGTGTGCAGAATTTCGCGTTGTTTAGAAGGGATACTAGGGTAGCTAGTTGTTTTTATCATCTTCCTTCTTTGAATTAAAGAAACATGTGTTAGGAGAACATTATTTAGTGGTAATGGATAACATGTTTTGTGGAAATCCATCTTACTGTTTCATAGAAAGCTTAAGTTTGACTGCCAGAGATGCTGTAGGGCTTCGGAGCGGCGCAACGAAGGCGTCCAGGCAGCGTGAATGCTGAGGACAGAAGAGTTTGATGCCACAGCACTGTAAGTTCTTTGTTTGGAGTACACATTATGAACCCTTTGTGGAGCATGTCTGCAAGCTCTGTGCACAAACAAGCTGAAGGTGAAGAGAAGACATTAGCAGAGGATGTGAAAAACAGGCCTCTGCAAACTGAACCAAAAAAGCAGCTCTCATCTATTCCCAAAAACGCTCTGCCCACAACGAAGCCTACATCTCTAACCCGAGCAACGCAGTCAACAAATGGCACTCATGCTTCTTATAGACCCTTCTACCTGGAATATTTGCTTCTTGCAGAATTTACATTGGTAGTGAAGCAGAAGCTACCAGGTGTCTATGTACAACCATCGTATCGCTCTGCATTAGTGTGGTTTGGCGTAATATTCATACGACATGGGCTATTTCAGGATGGCGTGTTCAAGTTTACGGTGTATATTCCTGATAACTATCCAGATGGCGACTATCCTCGCTTGCTGTTTGACATTCCCATCTTTCATCCGCTAGTTGATTCCACCTCAGGTGAACTGGATGTGAAGAGAGCATTTGCAAAGTGGAGGAGGAGCCATAATCATATATGGCAGGTCTTAATGTACGCAAGGAGAATCTTCTATGAGATCTACACAACAAGCCCCCTGAACCCAGAGGCTGCAGTGCTGTATGAAAAAGACTTTCAGCTTTTTAAGAATAAAGTGGTAGACAGTGTTAAAGTGTGTACTGCTCATTTGCTTGACCAACCGAAAATAGAAGATCCCTATGCAATTAGCTTTTCTCCATGGAACCCTTCTGTACATGAGGAAGCCAAAGAGAAGATGCTGACTCAGAAAAAGCCTGACTAACAGCGCAATAGAAGTATTCATGTTGCTGGCCTGTCATGGGTAAAGCCTGGCTCAGTATAACCTTTCAATAAAGAAGAGAAAACAGCAGCAACCTAAGAGATGATGGATGTGTATCATGCACTTTCCTGCTGGACTCTGTCCTACTTAAAGCTGACTGGCTATCAGTGTCGTGTATGTGTAGGTTCTACCAGCAGGTTGTGGAGACCTCTCATTAAGTAATGCATTACTTCTGTCAAAAGTGTCAGGGTGGATCTAGTTGAGTACTCCAAATTATTGGGAACCTTGAGGCTAAGTATTTTTCTGGATATGTTAGAGGTAAGTTGTGTTTACTTTAACAGAGCAGAGAGAAATGAGCACTGTGTAGTAGTTCAAAATTGGTGGTTTCAGCTGAACATACCGTAGGTAGGTCATGAAGAAGGGCAAAGAGAAGAGATTCCAGAGTGCAGCACTTGCAAGTAGAAGACTGGCTTTCTGACTTCAGCCTACTGACTTGCTGTAAACATCTGTCTCAGAGCATTAGGAAAGTAGGCAGATCTAGGATGCTTGTTCATAGTTGTTTTTGGTTTTTTTAAGCAAATTACTGTATTTTTATGGCAAGAGGAAGAAAAATAGTGTTCAAATGGTTTCTAATGAAGTCAGGTATTTAAATGGTGAATGACAGATGTGTTAGTAATAGAGATGAAATAAACCAATAAATGATTGATTGTCATTTAAAAAAATTGTATAGTATTTCACCCAATACTATACAAATAAAGCACTGAATTGCAACTTTGTGGCCTGATGCCAAGAATTAATTAACAGGGACAGACAAGCTTTTTTATCATTCTGTTTTGTGATGGTGGTGGACACATTAGAAGTTCAGTTTGAGGTAGTTTAGGAGACTATAATCTTGTAGGAAATATACATATAAATTGTAAACAAAAAAAACACAAAAGACCTTGCTATTTAAAAGAGAATTATATATAGACTTTTTAAAGATTTTATTTATTATGTATACAATGTTCTGCCTGCACCAGATTTCATTATAAATGGCTGTGAGCCACCATGTGGTTGCTGGGAATTGAGCTCAGGACCTATGGAAGAGTGGTCAGTGCTTTTAACCTCTGAGCCATCTCTCTAGCCCCCAAAAGCTGACACGGCTACAAGCCATTATATAGACTTTGAACTAGTAGCTTTTTGAGATTATTTAAAACACAGCTTTGCATTTCCAAACTTTATTGCTATGTCCAAGCTTTCTTATTCCATTATTTACCTCTGTCTCAGTACTTTAGGCTATTTAAGCTTTTGATGTGTTAGTAGCTTCAGTTTATAAAGGTCTTTCCAACCCACTGTCACAGCCTTAGGGCTGTTCAGTTACACCTCCCAGGATACACAGCGTAGATGTCGGTTTACTCTTAAGGTAAGTTGCTATTGTATACTATAGCCATTTTTTGTATATTCTGTAGCAGAGGTGGTATAGAAATGTGAGTTAAAATTATGTCTGTGGGGACTGGAGACATGGCCTGGTGGTTACCATCATCCACATCTGGAGGACCTGGGTTAGACTCTAGCACCCACACAGTAGCTCAAAATCACCTCTAGCTTCATTTCCAGGAGAATCTGATTCCTTATCCTGGCCTCTGAAAACACTACACATACATGGTACACAGGCATACTTGCAGGCAAAACACCCATTCACATACAATACAAATTAAAATAAATCTTTAAAATATTTATTTATTTTTCCTTTAGGAAAAACAAGCTTAGAAAGAATAGTAATGAGCACACCTGAGATAACAACCTCCATTTTGAGGCCAGGAATGTAGCTTCATGATAAGGCACTCCTCTAAGCGTTCAAGGAACTCCAGGTTTGATTCCTAGCACTGGAAAACAAACAGCCCCCAATGTATTTCTCCTTAAATACCATGCAAGTAGTATTAGGCTGCAATATTATGTATCGTATTATTAATATAATATAATATATACTATTAATTAAAAGAGAACTAATTGGACTTTGTATATATTTCTAGTGCAAGAATTGAGAGAATATTCAATGAAATAAAGTTATCAAAGTCAATTATTAATCACATTGATAATCGAGATGTTCACTAAGAGCTAGACCAGCTACCTCACACCTTTCATAGTGTAAGTGATTTCATTGCTTCTACACACTCAGGAGCCTTGTCTTGGTTAGGATTCATTTCTGCAGGACCACACTCCCTGGGATATGGTACCTGGGATATGCCACTAATGACCTATGTACCTCTTGTGTTCCGTGGGAATTATGGTTTCTTCTAGTTAAGAATGGCATATTCAGAAGTGGCAGTGCCATTGAACGTATATCATAATATAAATGAGAGATACACAATCTCACAGTATACTTGGAGAGTCACTAAAACAGGATACAGGTTTTGGTTAAAATTAAGAAAAATAAAAGTAACAGAAAGTAGTAAAAAGCAGAGGAGACAATCATGAGTCTTCAAGGAATTCTGGGCCAGCGGAAAATAAATCCAGAGATATATCGTGGGACAAAACAAAACAAACAAACAAACAAAAAACCAAACAAGTGAAACAAAACAAAACAAGTTAGTAGAGAATAATACCTTGGAAATCAAGGGACTGTGAATTCCAAATTAAGACATGGAGAGCCGTGAATAGACAGAAAGGATCGAACATGGACATAGTCATTTGAAGCACAGCAGTCAGTGGGTGACTTATGTAAAGGTGATCTTCTTATAAGTAAAGATCTGACACAAATGCATGAATAAATAAGTAAGTACAAGGAAGGCTAGACTATGAAGGCATTTTGTTTCATTCACACTGATGCACTTCATGCAAGGTGATGAAAACAACATCTCAAAGAGAAGGG
Source organism: Cricetulus griseus (assembly GCF_003668045.3). NCBI lineage: Eukaryota > Metazoa > Chordata > Mammalia > Rodentia > Cricetidae > Cricetulus > Cricetulus griseus. Next base: position 5,569 of record NW_023277308.1, on the reverse strand, counting down.
GAAATTTCTACAGCAGGTGATTTCTGGAGCAGGGTCTAAGATGATGTAGGAGGGGATATTTGAGCATGGAGAAGGCAACAGGTGTCTTGTGTACACTTGGCTGAATGTGGGTTGAGAGCAAACATTTTTAATGGAGGAAACCTCTCCAGCTTGTGTACGTGCTGTGTGTCATAGTGTGAATGTTCAAGGGAAATTGTTTCTGGGATTTACTTTATTTTGGGTAACACTTTTGTCCAAGGTGTAGTCTTAAAAGTAGTGTTCATAATGCTGGTTAACACTGAAGAGAAGGGCAATGACATTAAGAGAGCATAAAGCTATCCATAATGTTGCTTCTGTTTTATATTTACACTTCAAATTTGGAAATCTAGATGGCCTCTAATTTGATTAATCACCTCTCAAGAGCTGTGCCTGCTTCCTCCTAATAAGTATGTTTACTTATGTGCTAGTCTATTGCTTGGACTATTTTGTTTCTTCCTACTTCTTCCCATTGAATTTTCTTATCTTTTGTCACATTTGTTTCCTTGTGATAGAACAGGGCTGTTCCTCTCCATTCTGCCACTAAACGTGCTACATTGCACTTGTCTCACTGAAGCCATTCTTTTCTCTTCTAATGTGGAGGCATATTAGAGTAAAAGAAGGGTCATCCCTAGCAACGGTGCACGTGGATTCTGTCACTGGACTTCTATGTCTCTGTGATTTCTTTCTTGCGGTTCAGTGATAATATTTCTAGTAACAGTTTTAACAATATTTCTAGTAACAGTTTTAACACTTTAGTATTCTTGTTGTTCCTGTCTTTGAATACGTACTTCAGTAAAGAATTGGTTCAAGTCGGCTGTGAACTCAAGAAGTTAAATGCACGGAAACAATTTTCTACTCAAACCTTAGAATACATGAGCACTTAAATTCAATCCCAGACAAATGTTTGTTCCATGAACTAGATACAAGATATTATGTGATATTTAAAATCAGACAAACAAACAAAAAAATCATACAACAGGTTGAAAATGGGGCTCAGATAATAGAGTGTTTGCCTAGTATACACAAAGCTCTTGCTTCAGTCCCCAGCACTGCATAAAACCAGTCATGGTGTCACACACCAAAAATCTCAGACCCTGGGAGATAGAGGCAGGAGGATCAGAAATTCCCAGCTAAGTCATGAATTCAAGGCCACATTATAATAAACAAGAGACTGTCTCAAAAGCAAAACAAAACAAAAAATTATACAAACATGATTTAATAATATAAGCATTGTAAAAGAGAAGCTACAAAATCTTATGTTAATGAGGTCCATTCCAGGAAGAAATAGCATGGGTAAATTTAATAAGAAAAAGAAGAAAAATTAAATTATTAACCAAGAAAGATATAGATTCATATGTTTGTTAAGAGGAAATGTAGGTAAAGGTAAAGCTAAAAGCAAATTTAAAATTTCATTCAACCTGGTTTAGAATATCGGCAATAGTAAGAAACATACAAATATGTTTGTTCTTTTCCAACATAAAGAATGCTTCGAATAAAATTATATAAGAAACCAAGAAGTAAATATGACCTTTTACATGTAACATGAAACCTACCCCCTAACCAAATTTCAAATACACATTACAGCATTTAAAATCACACTTACTGTAGAGAAGTTCTCTAGGAGCCTTCTCTCTTGCATGGCTGGGACTCTAGACCCACAAACAGCAGTTCCTGCCCCTCTTGCCTCAGACCCTGCCAACCTGCATTTCCCTTTTCTCTGCAAATGTGAATACTCTGGAAGCTTTGTAACAGTGGAAGCATGCAGAATCTGTGTTATGATGTCCTGGCTTCCACCCCAGAAAACCAGATGGTTAAAATGACAATAATAAGTGATGGTGGAATGACCAGGCCCAATTTGTACATACACAATGGAATCCCTACATCTAACACTGAGAGAACATGGTGGAAGATAGGGCAGAAAGGCTGTAGTAGCAAGAGTTCCAGAAATTCTGGTGGGATGCAGTGTTTTCTGAACACAAATGACAATACGACACTCATGAAATCTCAACAATATAACTGCCTAAGCAAAGTCTCATAATGACTACACAATTTCATATGCCAACATGGATAGGCCTCACACCTAGATGAGAGCTACAGGAAATCAATGGCTGCTGGAGAGGGTGAATCACTTTTCTACAGGGTCAAAACCCCCGCTAGATTAATTAATACAGAACAGTCTGGAGTTGGCATTTTCTTTGGGCTGCCAACAAGCTTCCAAATAAAGACATGACATCTTATTATTAATTATTAATGCTTAGCCTTAGCTTAGACTTGCCCCACTAGCTCCTTTAACTTAATTGAACATGTTTCTATTCATCTACATCTTTGCCTCAGGGTTTTTTGTTGTTGTTGTTGTTGTTGTTGTTTACCTTTCTTTCATTCTGTATATCCTACTTTCCTGCTTCCTCCATATCTGGCTGACTGGACCCTGTCATCTCCCTGTTGTCTCCTTTTCTTTCTCCCTGAGCCTAAATTTCTCCTCCTACTTACTCTTCCTGCCCAGAAATCCTGTCCATACCTACCTTCTCCCTCACTACCATCCATTTAACTCTTTATTAGACCAATCAGGTGCCTTAATTGGGCAATGTAAAATAGTAACACATCTTTAAATAATTAAACAAATGCAGCACATCTTTACATATTTAAATAAATATTCCACAAATGCAACGTATCTTTACATAATTAAGCAAATACAGCACATCTTTGCATAGTTAAACAAATATTCCACAACAGCAGCCAGTCCTAAGAAAATATAAGTATAGGAACACTAAATTACACAGTAGATAGCATATTTAAGTAACAGTAATAATTATGAAAGAGTTCATGAGTTTGAGAGGGAGTGTGGGGGACACGGGAAGAGTTGGAAGGAGCAAAGAGGGAGTAGAAATGTAAATACAATACTCAGATATGAAATTCTCAAAAACTTAAAAGCACAAAAAAACAAGAAGAGAAGTATTCTACTACAGATATGCATGTACAGCAGCATTAAGATATCCTTTTTGTACTTTGAAAATGAATAAAATAACTTATAACATGAGTAATAAATTATCCAGAGACAGATATTAGGATTCAAGCTTCAAGCTGAAGATCAGAGAAGCAAAGCAGCTGGCCACAGGCTCTTACCTCTACCTCAGGCTGAAAAGGCTGTCCTGTCCTCAGTGTGGCTAGAGAATAAATCTCTGGGACTGACGAATGAATGCCCCATTCCTACCTTATGTACCTCTCTAGATCTGGTGTTAAAGACATGTGGTCCCAAGTGCTTAGATCTGCTTTGTGTGAGCTGTTTCTCTTTTAAACTGATTCACTCTAATGTAACCCTGGGTAGCCTTGAACTCACAGAGATCTATCTGCCTTTGTCTCCTGAGTCCTGGAATTAAAGGTGTTTACCACTACAAACCTGGCCTCTAAGGCTAGTATGGCTGCTTGGATTAAAGATCTGTATCACCATTTCCTGGCTCTATGGCTGTGGCTAGCTTTGCATTTTAATACCTAGTGGCTTTATTAAATTATAAATAATATATCACCACAATAACTAACATTTCTCATTAAATAATATTAAGAAAATAGATTGTTTCTTTTGAAAAAAATAATGTAAAGTAGAACATGATGGGGGAAGTCCTTCTGTGTATGTTTATCTTATTGGTTGTTGAATAAAGTACTGTTGGCCAATAGGGGAGCAAGTTAGGTGGGACTAGGAGTCGAGGAGGATTCTGGGAAATGTAGTAGAGACAGAGTCGCCATGTGATCACCAGGAAGACAGGACACATTCCGCTGGCGTCCTCAATAAGATAAGTTTATAAAATATATAGATTAATAGTTATGGGTGATACTTAAGACAGAGCTAGCAAATAAGAAATCTTAGTCATTGGCCAGCAGCATTGTACCTAATATAAGACTCTGTGTTATTTCAGGCACCCACATGGCAGCGGGTCTTGGGCAGCTTGGCGGAAAGATTTCATTACAAGAACATTGTAAGACTTTAGTTACACAGGACACTAGTCTAGACATCCTCTAGACATCCAAAAGAACAAACACATATTTTAATGTGCCCAATTGGAAGAACAGGTAAGTATGTTAAGCCTTTTTATTATCACCATTAAAATTGAATCATAGGCTGAAACTAAAGTAGACTTCAATTATTGCTTTTATTGTTTGAGAATTAAACACACATAGAATGTGTTTTGATCATGTCCACTCCCCACTCTCTCTACCCTTCAGTTCCAATTTCTCTCCCTGCCCCCAGACAGTTTTTGCTCCCAATTCCACAGGTTCTTCCAAGAATCAAAATGCTTTGGGTGTTCTTTATTTTTTTCTTTTGTTTTGTTTTTTTGTTTTTTCAAGACAGGGTTTTCTCTTTGGAGCCTGTTTTAGCTCACAGAAATCCACCTGCTTCTGCCTCCCGAGTGTTGGGACTAAAGGCTTGTGCCAAGGTTCTTAACCTTCAAAAAAGCCATGTTATCTTTCAACCACATTTAAAAACACTGTTGTGTGTAAATACCTCATCTTAATGAAATCTCTTAATATTCTACAATTAATTGTGCTTCCTACCATCTCACCACTTACATACCACTTTATTTCAGCTCTAATTGCTCTCTATCACCTCACAAGTAACATACCACTTGATTTTGGCTTTAATTACCACTTTTCTACTGAAACCAATTTTTGAAAGTTTAGTGCCTCCTTTTTCATTTTTACCCTCTTTGAGCTCATAGGATACATCATCCTTAGCTTTGGGCTGTCAGCATGAAGTATTTGCTGGGACAGACCGGGTCCTTGAGATGTCTGGCTCCTTTGCAAATCTATTCATTCCTAACATCACTTTTCTAAAGGAGGAAAGCCCAAAGAATAATAGTGAACCTGAAATAACAATGAGTTACACAGATAATTTCAGAATAAAGAAATCCCAATAAATAATGGCAAATGTGAAAGTATAAACATAGAAATAAATTTAGGATAATCTACTTCAAAACAATAACCTCAGTAAATAAGCACTGGTAGGAATAGAAAGTTTTCTGCCCTACCTCCCAGATTTTACCATTCTAAAGTCAATGGCAAAGGTGAAAAAACTACAATATCACTGGTTATTGTTTTTGAAAAACAAAATTTCTTTTCTCTGGATAACATAAGATCCCACAGTAACTAAAGTCCCATACTCTCTTCTCCCTTATCATCTTGCAATGTTCAACTCAATAAAATTTCACACAGATGTCTGGGTGGTCTGATTTTTTTTTTTGCTACAGTTTCAAACTGACCTACTTTCACAGGAATGGGTGTGACCATTTAAACACACCCAAATTTGACTCATCCAGTCCTCCTTCTTATGTCTTCCACTGTTTCCAAAATATTGGTTAATGGATGAAACTACATATCTTATCAATTTAGGAAATGATGGCTATAATGTAACTAGAAATGTATCTAAATTCCATTGCCATTTTTTAACATAAAATAGTAAACCAGAGCCCAGTAAATGTGTTATTATCTCTTCTTGTTTTGTCAGATAAAGAGCAAGCTACAGGTTAAAATTACAAGATACACAATGAATATGAAGAAG
>NW_023277307.1:0-15042 GCF_003668045.3 Cricetulus griseus | reverse complement strand
GTCTAATTTCATCAACAATTAGTTGTTTTAAACATAGTAATTATAATAAATAAAACCTAATAAATAAATATAATAATCGTACAACTTCAATTAGAAGATCTAAAGTCCTGTGTTTGGGAATTGTTGGGTGTATCCATGCGGGGGGGGGAGAAAAGAAAATTAATTTAAAGATATAGAGGCTGATAATTGAGTGAGAGGGTCTAAAGGTTGTCTAACTGGGGCTCTAAAGTAACAAGGACATGGCAGAGAGAATGGAGAAGAAGCCCGTGTGTCTTAGGTTAGTGTAACACAGGTCTGAGTTCGAACCCAGCTTTGACAGCGAGTACTCCTGGGTCTCTGTTTTCCTGAGCTCTACAATGACAGCACCTTCCAGCTGCATACTGGCTTCTACTTACAGAGTGCTTTCCCACAGGTGTGGCTATCCACATTTGGACAATAGAGGAGATCTCTGTGGAAGACACTGCACCCATTTAGGCTGATTTGGAACCCAACTTTCCCACACTGGGGAGATGAGGCTGACTTGGAGTAAATAGTTTACAGCAAAAGGTTTCAGTTTGCTGACATTACTTATATGCTATCTTGAGAGATTGAAGCCTGAAGCTGTCTTTCTGGATAAAAATTCCTTGATCAGTTAGCCATTGTCTGTGAAGGTCATGGAGATGATGGCACAATACATTTTCTTTCCCAAATTTAGCATGACCCTCCAGACTTAAAAAATAATAATCCCGCAGTTTTCATAGAAACAAACTACTCATCTATTTAGGTTTAAATGTAAGTAATAGAGGAGACATCCTTTTCAAAGGCCAAGGAAGTGAAGCTCTCTGACAGATTTATGGTCAGTTCCCTTAGAATGAGAAATGATCATGACTGATCTTTGGTTACACAAAGGTTGTTTTCAGAGGGAACAACACAGGTAAGTTGGGGATCTCTGAGTGCCATAGTGTCAGCTGGACCATTATTGGGGGATGTCTAAGATTGCTGTTTTCCTCAGTAAGAACAAAAGGGTGGTCTGGCATAGCTCAGGATGTAACTTCCAGTCCAGTTGCTTTCCCCTTTGCTTATTACAATATGTATTTTTTAAGATAGAGTCTGGAACTTAAGTTGGCCTGAAACTCACTGTGTATCCCAGGCTGACCTTAAACTCAAGCCATTCCTCCTACCTCAGCCTTCTGAGTGCTGAGATTATACATGTGAGCTACCTTACCTGAGACTCCTTCCACTATGCAGTGCTTAGGGGATTCTCTTGTGTTCTTGGCCAGCACTCATCACAGATGTCTCTCTTGGCTGTATCCCACAGGGGAAGCACATCTCCGTGTAAAGCTTACTTTCATGCCCTTCCCATGTAGATTGGGAGCCCCAGGGTTTGAAGGCTTGTTTTCCGTAACAAATCCTGTAGCAAGTACTACTGAGGTAGGTTCTTTCTTAGCTTTTTGTGGATATAAGTCAAGAAGCTGGGGTAGCAGACTGTTGTGGTCAGCAAAGCACCCTAATCCATGGCTTCTGAGATCATTATCCCATGTCCCAGAAGAGTAAGGAAGCAGACAGGGAGTGAACAGAGCATTGTAGATTTATTAGGAAATGCTCACAAGAGTGGGAGGAGTTCCAGGAAAGGAATAGAGCTGCATTGCTCTGCCTGGTGGTCTTTTATGGATCTTATGAAAGGAACTGGATAGAAATAGAGGTCATTCTTATTGGGCTGAGTCAGTGAGGAGTCAACACACCCTACTCCTGCTCCTTTGACCAACTACAGAGTTACCTTTCTATTTAGGGGAGAGGTTGCATGATTAGGACTGTGCTGTGTGATTGGTTCATCATCCATTATGAGCCCTGCTCTTGCTGCCTGAGGAAAGCTATCTCCTGTCGCACTATAGCATCACATATAAGACAGGCAGGTGAACGTTATCTTTAGAGGATATTAGGCAATGACAGCCCCTGTGACTCTGTAAAGTTTTGTGGCCAAAGCCCCCCATCATCTATCAGATAAGCACACAGAGAAGGTCAAGATCTACTGCCTCTTGACTTTTCCCAGGCATTCACATTACATTCAGACCCCATTGTCAAATTTATGTTATACCAAGTCCTTTGGAAGTGGAATAAAAGCGTTTTCCATTAAAATATTATCTTTGTGGGAATCCTGCCCAGGCGCTTATCAGCTCTCCTCAAGGCATAATGGGAAAGGTAATTTCTCCCATTTGAAGGCGTAGTCTCATACTATGCTTCAAATCATTGTGACACATCATCCAGTCTGAGGAAGGAGAAGTTGACCTGAGGCTTTAGACCTGCTGCAGATGGGCATGTTCTGATGTGCAAGGCCACTTCCCATCTTCCCAGCTACTCACCCACAGCTCTCTCCAGGCCCAAGGAGAACACTTGTGAATCCCAATAAACATTTTTCAGCAATCCCTGGGGTGGGTGAGGAAATCATGGCAGATTCCCTGTTTAGAAAAGAAATCCTTGATTCTCCTCTGCATATGCTTCTGCTCCTGGGCCAATGCCCGTTTCCAGGTCTAGAACATTGGCAACACAATGGGTACCGTCTGCCCTCAGTTATCCCTTTTTTGTTACCACATTCTCTTCCACTGCTCCTAACAACTGAGTAATCTCTCTGGCTCCCATGTCTGCACTCTTTAGATGTTCAGCAAATGGGCACATTGACAGAGAGAATGCAGTCATGATGATAAGGGAAGATTTTGTAAAAGAAGAAGGCAAGGGTGTCCCCACTAGAGAAGTTCAGAGTCAGGTTTGCAAATGCACTGGCTCTAGGCAGCTGTGAGAGGGTCTGCATTGCATTCTTGATCATGTCTCACTATCTAGAAAATGTGTGTGTGTGTGTGTGTGTGTGTGTGTGTGCGAGAGAGAGAGAGAGAGAGAGAGAGAGAGAGAGAGAGAGGGAGAGAGAGAGAGACTGTCTGACTGTCCACAATAGTGATCTCAGAATCCCCTGAGCTAAAAGAGCAGGACCCTCTCTGTTCTTCAGGGACAGCTGCTCAGAATCTGGGCCAGACTCAAGGAACAAGGTGTATTCCCTTCATTCATAGGCCAGAGGAAGCTATAGGAAACAAAGAAACATGGGATTTTCAGGTCTAAAGCACAGGAAGGTAAAGCAACTTGTCAATGAACTTGAAATACAGTATAAACTTCATGAGTTTAAGCAAGTACCAAGCACTTTCCATCAAAAGGAAGACAGCCAAGTTGTATCCGCCAGGTCCACTTGACTCTGCCTCTGTCAGTGGTCCAGGATGGTACAAGAAAGGACAGGGCAGGACAGGAAGAGGGCAGCTTCAGCTGTACCAGGCTCAGTTTGCCTTCCCCAGGGTGCTTAGGGCCCAGCTCACAACCTTTGCACAAGCAGCTGGCTCACAGCAGGTGCTCAGCACAACATTTTTTGTTGCATCTTAAGGCTCATGATGCTAGATGAAATGATTCTTCTGGAAGCTGTTGGCCATTCTAGCCACGCCTGGACTTACAAGCAGCTCTCTGCAAGGCTGGATACTTTCAGCCCTGGACTCCAGACAGCCAAGGTGACCCTCAGCCTCTTTCCACCCCCCAATCTTTCTTCCATGCAATTTCTTGTGTTGCTGCATTTTCCCTTTCTTCAGTATAACTTCCCCAAGGCAGAAACCAGGTCTTTGGTGTCTTAGCTAGGCCAAGTCTATGAGTAGAGAAACTACACATTGAGAAACTGGTCATATATAAAGCCAGGCTTCATGGTACACTTGGGAGACAGATGCTAGAGAATCGGGAGTTTAAAGTTGTTTTTAGAAACATAGTGTGAGACAGTTTGGGTTATATAAGACCCTGCCTCAAAAATTCAGAGGGGAGGGAAAGAAGCAGAGGAAAGGGATGGGGAGGGGGAAATGGGAAGGAAGAGAGGGAAATAGAGGCCCCAGTACATAGAACTCATTTCCAACAAGTCTAGGAGATACCTTCCGGGATGAATCACTTGGCACAAGCACATCTGGCCCTCTCATCTGAGAGCTCCAAGTTTCCTGCAAAGAGAGGCCAAACCCCTCTACTGCCTCCTCCTCCTATCTTCAAGTTTGGTAATTTTGCTCACATTTCCCGAGAGCCTCTGGCTATGAGGAGCCCTGGACACTGACCCTGGAATTCTCTCTAAGTGGATTTATAGTTATATAAGCAAAGAGCTGGAGGCTGCAGAGAGAGAGAGAGAGAGAGAGAGAGAGAGAGAGAGAGAGAGAGAGAGAGAGAGATTATAAAAGCTTCTCTTTCAAAATGGGATTTCACAGAACAGAGGCAACAGCACATTCCACAGCTAGTGACAAGAAAAGAGTGAGCACCGGCTACCAAGACCTGTGCTGAGGGTTCCGAAGTTTCTGTTCTCTTGTCCTCATGGTAGTGTGGAGAATCAGGCATCACTAACCCTAGTGTGCAAATGTGGACATGAAGGCCCTAAGAGGCAAGCAGGACTCCATGGCAGAAGTGGGTACGTAGACTCTGCTCCTGTAAAACCCCATTTCTCCTCTGCTCACAGTGCTCCTTGGAATAAATGAAGATACGTAGCCCCCCTCATACCTGTTGTGATTTTAAAAGCAGCATGAAAGAGAGAGAGAAAGAGAAGAATGGGAGGTGGGCAGGCCCTTTTAAAAGGGAGCACAGTGAATGTGCATAGGTTGTGCTCTTAGTGGCTGCAGCTGAGGGCCTATCCTGTCAGAACTCCAAGGGCAGGTCAGTACAGATGCCTGGATACTGACATCATCTGCTGAACTTCACTTGGTGCTGTTATCACCTTAATAAAAATGACCTGAGGTGCATCAGTTGATTCTTCTCCAGTGGGGAGAGTAGGGGCAATGGAAGCTTAGGCTCAAAAGTCTCTTCAAACACTGTCAACATTGGAAGCAAGACCTGGGTGAGATCCTAGGGTGGCATCCTGAGACCCAGCCCTTCTTGCTCACGGTTGAATTTTATTCAGTCTACACTGTATCGATTTTTTTTTTTTTTTGGTTAGTTGTTTGTGTTTAAAAACTGGAGACATTTCTCAGAAATGTCAGGACATCACATCTTAAAGTTTTTTATTTTAATTACTTTATTTGCTTATTTAGTGTGGTTGTGAGTGTGTGCACAACCAGCTTCTCATTACTAAAACCTAGAGAGGAGCAGCAACTTGCATTCTGCTAAGAAGGTACCAAGATAAGGATGTCAGGTCCTTGACTCTCGCTAGCACACTGCTCGTTATGAAGTAGTGTGGCATGCTTGTCGTCTCTACCCTTCGCTGGATGGTCGTGCCCAGCTGCTTTGACTCTTCAGAATGCCCTCCAACATTGTCGCTGAGATGCTAGTGATTCTCTTCTTCCTCTTAGGAAAGGAGACCCCAGCTCTTTGAATCAGATGGAAGATTCACGCAGATTGACCCATTAAAATACACTTCTGTCTCCAGTGCCAGGCATGATGCTTGCCTGGGAAATTTTTTATTATTAGCAAAAGTTAAAAATACAACAGGAAAGGCAGGATGACTCCTTGATTCTTGTCTCATTTGTTCTTTCAAATACAAGACAGTTTTAATTAGCTAATGTTTGAGCATGTCTTACAATCAGTGTGATAAGAAAGAAAATGTCAGTATTTTCTCTTTATGTGGTACAAAAACAATGATAAATCCTAAAATCAATGACGGCACATAATGATTTAATTGGTTCTTACTCTTCTTCATTTCCCCAGAGTTTCACTCATGTCAAATTTCCATTGGTCATCATCTTTATATTTGTTTCGCATTTTCCTTGTCTGTGGCTTCATAAAGACAGTCTTCATCAACGATGTCATGAATATGAACCATACTCACTTCTGTATTCACCTTTTCCTTTCCCTCCCTATCCCCTCCTCCCTTCTCCTGATATCCCATCTGCTTTGTTGCCATATAGCTCAGTAATTTGATGCACCCATAGAAGATCTAGCATCCATGAATGAGAGAAAACATCTGATGTTTATCTCCCTGAGTCTGGCTTGTTTTGTTTAATGTGACGATCTTCACTTACATCCATTTTCCAGAAAATGACATCACTCAGTTCTTTTGTAGGACTGAATAAAGCCCTCCCTGTTGTGTATTGAGACCACATTTTCATTATCCATTCTCCTGTTTATGGATGAAAGCTGTTTGTGAATAGAATCTGTTAGGCAGATTCCATAACTTTCTTGTGAGCCGAGCTGCCTCAGACAACTGTGAGGGCATCTTTATGGTAGGCTGACTTTAAGAGTCCTTCAGACATATACCAAGAGTGGTAAAGCTGGGACATATGATGTGCCTATTATTTAGCCTTTGGGGAGCGTCCACACTGATCTCCACAGTGGCTGGATTAATTTCCTTTCCCACTAGCAATATAAAGGGCTTGTTTTGCCCCACCAGTACTCGAATTGCTTGTTTTCCTGGTGACAGCCTTTCTTACTGAAGTGAGATGGAATCTCGGGGGAGTTTTAATTAGCATGTCACTGAGAGTTAAGGATATTGAACAATGTTTCTTATACTTCTTAGCAATGTATACTTCTGGGGGGACTATGTTCATTTCATTATCTCATTTATTAATTGGGTTGTTTGTGGCTTGGGGGTTAGACATTGAGGTCACTATGTCATAAATCCTCTTCAGATGTGTAGCTATCAAAGCGTTTTCTCCGTTTGTAGGCTTGGCAGAGCACAGGTGTTTCCTTCGACGTGCAAAAGCTTTTGAATTTCATGTTCTCCCATTTGCTGAAACTTGCTGTTATTTCCTAAGCTCCTGGTATCTTTTCACAAAGTCCTACCTCTACCTATATCATGAAGTGTTTTCTTCTAGTTGTTTCAGATCTTATATTGAAATCTTTTATCCATTTTGAATTGATGTTTGTATGGAGTGAGAGATGGAGGTCTAGTTTCCTTCTTCTGAGAGACACCAGCTTTCCCTCACCATTTCTTACAGAGACTGTTTTTTCTTCAGGCTAAGTTTTTAATACCTTGTCAAAGATTCTGGTGGCTGTAGGTAGTTGTAAGTTTAATTCTGGATTGTCTGTTCCACTCCACTGACCAGTGTGTCCGTTTTGGTCCAGTACCATGCTGGTTTTGTTATTATTGCTCTGTAATATAACTTGAATTCATGTATTGTGATTTCTCCATTATTGTTCTTTTGACTCAGGGTGGCTTTGGCTATCTGGGTTTTTTAGGCTTCCATCTGAAGTTTAGGGTTGTTCTCTCCACTTACAAGAAGAGTAAATTGGTTTTTTGAAGTATCTCTTCAGTGCCAGTTTCCTCACTTCTTAAATCTGTAATGTGAGAGTTGGTTTGAGTCATCCGAGGAGAAAAGGAGAGCCACATTGGTACATAAGCAGGGTCATTAAGTGGACTTTCCTTTGCCAGAGAAGAACTGCAAACCTCTGCTCACGCACCTAGGTTTCAGGAAAATCAATGAGTGATTGCTACCCAGTATCCCTGGGGAGGCAGCCAGCACACCTCCTGGACTGTTTCTCTTGCTTGTGTCATTGAAAACAATGAGTGAACATCCATGTTCATGAAACAAGGTGAGAGACTCTCATTTTTGCCTTCTTCCTACCTAGCTGAGAGCATCTTTGCTGTTCTCTGGCAGATCTACATGTCAATATTTATAGTCAACTGCTTAGAGCCAAGAAAACCTGCCGACTCTGAAAGCAAAAGGCACAATGCTTTTCTCACAGAGCACCATGCCCACTTCCTTCCCATCTGTGGAAAAAGGCTGTGTGTGTGCATGTGTGTTCCAAATTCTGGAACACCGGGAGTTTGTTACTCAGAAAAAGCGGGTTCTTGGTTCTTGGAATACCCTCACTTCACTGTTTTTTTTTTTTTTTGGGGGGCGGGGTCTGCTCATATTTCTATTCTTGGCAATGCTGAGATATACATATACATATAAATATACATATACATATATGTGTGTTAGAGTTGGGTTCTCCCTTCCTCTTTTGAGACAGGGTCCAGGGTCTTCTGGTTTCCAGGATGGCTCTAAATTCTCTATGCACCTGAAGATGACCTTGATCATATGACCTTTCTATCTCCTGCCATCAGTGCTGGCTTTATAGGTCTGCGCGACCGTGCCTGGATCATGTGCTCCCCAGGGCCACGTGCAAGTACTTTACCAGCCTTGCTGCATTCTACGCCCGGTTTTGTTTCTTAATCAAGTTAGAAAGTGGAGATGTGTTTAAAGGAATACACCTAAGAGACTCTCACTTCAAATGGACATCGTCTAACTAGTTCCAAGGTGGGATGAAGTGTCCCAGCAGCTCCACTAAGTGTGTTGCTTTGAGATGAAAATAGGGTATAGCGTAGTTAGAGTTGGAAAATTTGTCTTTGATGACTTTCTTGTTTACTTGCTCTCTTCATCGAATTTGAATCTAGGATTCAGGATCTCTGAGTGGCTCATGGAACATTGCATCCTGGTCCCAAACCCCTTGTCTCATAAAGAATGACATTTATTCAACTATAGCTTAGTGGGTCTAATTCAGACTCAGATGTTAATGAAAAGGCAAATGTGCAAAGGACCAGAGTGATGCCTGATGCTCAGTTGTGTCTGCCAGGCCAGAAGGAATCCCCTCCGAAGTCCTTTGTCAGAAAATGTTACATCAGTTCAATAACTGTATAAATGTCAGCAGGAAAGTGACAAGCATAAGATTTAGCATGAAATTGGAGCTTTATATTGTCACATAGAAAAGTAACAGCATACAACAGTTTTAAAATACCGTTGAAAAGCCCAGTATCAAAGGAAACTGTCTGCTGCAGGTTACCCCACCATCCATCCCTCACCCAGGCCTTCAGGCAGAGGGTTACACTCCATCTTCACAACCTACAAAAAACTCCTCCTCCAGAGGAGGAGGTCTCAGAGAGACAGAGGTCTCAGTGACTGAGAAAGGTTGTGCCCTGGTGCTGCCTCCCACTGAGCAGGGGAGAAGATATCAGCTGCACTCCAGAGAATGATGCAAATCCCTAGATGCCAGAGCTGGTGGTGGCACTGCTAGATGAGAGCTCCTGGGTGGCAGAAGTCAGGAGGAGGGTGGAGGTTGCTAGCCAGGCAGCTCCTTCCTTCTCTACCTTCTGAAGGTGCCAGAGTACAGATAGAATTGGTAGCTTGGGCCAGGTGTTGGTGGCGCACCCCTTTAATCCCAGCACTCAGGAGGCAGAGGCAGGTGGATCTCTGTGAGTTTGAGGCCAGCCTGGTCTTCCAGATCGAGTGCCAGGATAGGCTCCAAAGCTACACAGAGAAACCCTGTCTCGAAAAACAAAAAAAAAAAAAAAAAAAAAAAAAAAAAAAAAAGAATTGGTAGCTTGGACTGTTGACTCATCAGTGTTGAAGTCTTCAAGACATTGTTATATGGGCCATACACTAATTCCTCCTCCCCCTCTTCCTCCACTCAGTGTCCATTGGCTTTTTAAGTACTCTATTTTCCTGAGAAACAACAATTTGGCATTTCTCTGGGCTGTCTCCTATCTGATTATGGAGACTTCCATCTATAGCCCAGCAGAGCCCCAGGGCTGTACTTTTCTGCTCCTCGCACTTAGGGTAATTAGGTGGATAGACATGCTAAGCTGTTTCACTTGAATAAAGACCACTGCATTCCTCCTGTAAGAGCTCAGGATGAGGCCAGAGCCAATAGAAATGATCTGTCCAGCCTTCCCACGCCTGTACCTCATGAGAGAATGTAAATGAATGGGAAGGATGGAGTCCAGTGCGTGTGGGTGGGAATTAAGAAGCTATTGAACCAGCCAGGATGGTACCCAACTGATTCCACTAATGAACACTATGAAAACCACTTAATACCCTTCCATCACCCTAGCATACCATACTGGGCAGTACTATGTCTCATGTTTTAGATTAAGCTTTATACTCAATGCGTATATCCTACAGGAATGATGGTAATAATGAGAAAAACTTCAGTGCACACAGACACATTCCATTTGTGGTTCCTGACTCTTATTTCATCTGTGTACCTGAGGCAAACCAGGTTAACATCTAGATATTTAGAAGTCAGTGGGGCTCCATTAGAAGCCAGTTCACTTTGTCCAGTACCAGTTCAGGCTCATAACCAAGATCCCTTTTAAGTAGGTACATAATGTTCAGGGGTAATTTGGAAAAGCTGTAAGTCATTCACGGTCATACACTACAGCTATGCTGACCTGGAACCTCCGGCTGAGTCCTCTTTTCACTCAACACTGCCACATAATCTGGGTTTTCCTGTTGCTTCTCTGGCTGTTGAAGGTGTCACAGCTGGGTTGTTTATGCCTCCGATCAAACACTTCCAATTTTCCACTTTTATAAACAGCTTCAAGCAGAACATTTTTTTAGTCCACCCTCAGAGTTTATGCTACCTCCTTGAGATCAATCTAAAGACCCCCTAAAACGGTGATGGATGCATTTTAGGCCAGGGCTTCTCACACTGCAGTGTGCATATGATCCCTTTGGCAGTGAAAAACCAGTCCTCACACATGGGTATGGAGCCAGCCAGAGAGCCTGTATTTATAATAAACTCCTTCGTGATGCCCCACTATAGTGAAGGCTTTGCCCCATCCCTTGGACTTGGTGTACTGAAGAAGCACTTGTCAGATCTGTTCTCCGGGAGTCACTGTGTGGAGTGGGTGTGTAGGAGCTCTCATCTTTAGCAGTACCTTCCAGTGGAGATGAAGGTTTGGTGAGTCTGCCATCCAGAGATGAGCTGCTGCAGCAGCTGCAGCACCTGGCCTCAAGGAAAGCCTCTGAACTCGGCCATGGCAGCCATTATAACCAGAGGGGAGTTCAGATACCTCATATCACACAGCACTGCACCCACTGCCCATCCAGGGACCATGCCAGACCACTGCAGATAGACTAGCAATGGGACCTGGATGCCAGTAGTTTTAAGTTTCCTTCCTTCTATCTACTGAAAGAAACTGTGTGTGTATATCCAGGGTTGAGCACCATTGTTGTAAGACCTCAGAGACTAACCTTAAATCTCACTGAGTTACACCTGCAACATTTTTTCCAGCATCAATTCTTTAAAAAAAATTTCAATGTTCACAATACCTATACTATTTATAGGGTGGAGTATGCTAGTTTAATACTTGTAAACAATGCATAATCATCAAGTCAGGGTAATTAGCATTTCCACCTCCTCAAACACTTACTGGTTTGTGTAGGGACCTTTGGATACTTCTGTTTATCTTAAAACACACAACAGATGTCATAGGCCATAGTCACCCCACTGTGGTATAGAGCATTAGAACCAACTCTTCCTACTAAACTTGGTGCCTTTCACACAAGCTCTCTCTATCCCAATTATTCATCCCAGTCACTAGTGACCCCTGTTTTACTCTGCTGTGAGATCAAAATTGTATATCCTGCATGAGTGTATATATGCATGGTGTTTTTCTTTGTGTTTACTAGTTTTAACTGTGGGTTTGCTATTGTTAGACCCCCAAAAACTCAAGTATCCGGGGTCCCAGGCCTCGTTCTCGGTCACCCCAATCACCAGGTGGATTCGATAGCTTGCTGCAAACTACACAAGGCTTTATTGTAATTTAATGAGCTAACCCCATGTTAGCTTGGGTCTTTCACCCACCCGCCATGGCGGATGGCCAGAAAAGACGGCTCCTAGGGGCTCCCAAAAGATCTTATAGGGCAGCATAAGGGGAGTGTCTAGGGGTACGCACAGGCTTACGATTGGTGTGCCTCCAGCCTTGGAGAGCTTGCCCTGTGTTGATTGGTCAACTGGTTGTTATGGCCCATAGTCCCTCCCAAGGTGGTTGCTATGCTCTCTATGTCATTGCTGTGCGCTTGTCCGTAAAGCACACCCAGGGTCATAAAGCATAGAATCACTAGCTAACTTCCGATTGGTTCCCTGTCACGAGACAGGAATCTGACTTTCTAGTGTCTAGGGCAAGGTCATAGAAACACGTGTTCGGCCGTTATGGCTGCCAAAAGGGAAGCTGGTTCCTTCACTATGATCTGCAATCACTAGGCAAGAAATTCTTAATGAGGAATTATATAGGAAAGATTGGCCAGTGTGTATGTCTGTGGGAGGTTATCTTAATTGGTAATTTATGAAGGAAGAGGCTGCTCCTTGTGGGCAGCACCATTCCTTAGGCAGGAGGAATCCTGAACAGTGTAAGAGGGGAGAAAACTAGCTGAAAGCAAGCAAGGTTCCATGCATTTAATTCTCCCCACTTTTGGCTATACATTGATGCTTTGCTTTCTTGCCTTGACTTCCCCACAATAATGGACTTGTAACCTGGAAATGTAAGTAAATAAACTCTTTCTTCCCTGAGTCATTTTTCCCCCAGGGTATTCATCATAGCAACAGAAACAAAATGAAAACAATCTTTCTTGGGCACACTTAGTTCACTTAATAGAGTATCTTTCAGATCCATTTATATTGTCATAAAAGAATGGATGAAAGCTTGGGGGATTGCATATACTGTAGCCAAACTCCATGGTCTGAAGTCTTTGCATGTCTAAAATACAATAATTCTATTGTTAGACCCCCAAAAACTCAAGTATCCAGGGTCTCAGGCCAGGTTCACGGTCACCCCAATCACCAGGTGGATTCGAGAGCTTGCTGCAAACTGCACGAGGCTTTATTGTAATTTAACGAGCTAACCCTATGTTAGCTCGGGTCTTTCACCCACCTGCCATGGCGGACGGCTAGAAAAGACGGCTCCTACGGGCTCCCAAAAGATCTTATAGGGCAGCGTAAGGGGAGTGTCTAGGGGTACGCACAGGCTTACGCACAGGCTCATGATTGGTGTGCTTCCAGGCTTGGAGGGCTTGCCCTGTGTTGATTGGTCAACTGGTTGTTATGGTTCATAGGCCCTCCCAGGGTGGTTGCTATGCTCTCTACGTCATTGTCGTGCGCTTGTCCATAAAGCACACCCAGGGTCGTAAAGCATAGCGCCACCAGGTAACTTCTGATTGGCTCCCTGTCACGAGACAGGCATCTGACTTTCTAGTGTCTAGGTCAAGGTCATAGAAGCACATGTTCGACCATTATGGCTGCCAAAAGGGAAGCCGGTTCCTTCACTATATTTTAAGAAGAATTCAAGGTGTTTGCCATGAGTGAATTCTCCATCCAGTCTACTCCTCTGTGGCATTTGCTGATGTCATCCTAGCAAATGCTGCCATTGCTTGTTCTGTCTCTACCAAAAACAAGGGATCATCTCAGGCTCCCGACTTGTCACAAGCCTTCTAGTCTAAGCAGTTCTTACTGAATGTTTCTTTGGGTACACTTGTTTTCTTACTGAATGTAATAATTTTAAAATAATCTCACAGAATGACCATGTCCTTCCACCAGCCCCTAAACCCTGAGCCTTAGTTTGGGTTTCTATTGCTGTGAAGAGACACCATGACTACAGCAACTCTTATAAAGGAAAACATTTAATCTGGGGCTTGTTTACAGTTTCGGAGGTTCAGTCCATTATCATCATGGCAAGGAGCATGGAGGCATGCAGGGAGATTGCTGCTGGCTACATCATGCTCAGAAGGCAACAGGAAATGGTCTCAGTTGTCACACTGAGGGAAGCTTGAGCAAAAGAGCCCTCAAAGCCCACCCCCCACAGTGAAAAACTTCCTCCAACAAAGCCATACCTACTCCAACAAAACCACTCCCTTCAGGGGCCATTTTCTTTCAAACCACCACACACTGTGAGAGTAGAGATGGTGTCCTGGGCATCTTTGTCTTCCCTCATTTAACATGTGCCTCCCTAGCATATATTGGATAGCTATTCTAGCTAGCTTTTCTGTGCTGTGGTAAACCACTGAAAACAAAATGCAACTTGAGGAGTAAAAGGTTTATTTCACCTTATAGGTTACAGTCCCTCACTGAGGAAAGCCAAGGCAGGAACTTAAAGCAAAACCCTGATTACTGGCTTGCTCTCTTCCCCATGTTCAGCTATATTTCTTAAATAGCCCAAGCTCCCATACCTAGGGATGGCACTGTCCACAGTGGGCTGGGCACTCCTACCCCAATTAGCAATCAAAAAACTGCCCTACAGACATGCCATGTGTCAATTTTAACTGAGGTTCCATCTTCCCAGGAGAGTCAAGTTGACAACCAAAATTACCCATCACAAGAGTCATTAAATCTTTGTTGAATGAATGAATGAGGGAGGAAGGGAAGGAGGAAGTGAGAGAAGGAGGCAGTGAGTGAAATAATACTGACATAGAGTAGGCTTTGGGCACATGCAGGCCTGGAGGGCCATTCTCGTGGTTGAAAGTTTATTCTAGAATGATTATGGCAAGAGAACAGATCTGGCACATGGTGCATGGTTCTTCTTGGTCTTGACCTTGGGGCATGAAAATGGCAAAGAGGAAACCTGAGATACACAAAGTTCTTGCTACTCCTCACCTGGTAGGGTAATGCCTGCTTTTTCTCTTTGGCAGTTGCCTTCTCGGGCCTTGGATTCACAACATTCTACCTGGCTGGCAAGCTGCACTGCTTCACGGAGAGTGGGCGGGGAAAGAGCTGGCGGCTCTGTGCTGCTATCTTGCCCTTGTACTGTGCCATGATGATCGCTCTGTCTCGAATGTGTGACTACAAGCATCACTGGCAAGGTGAGTCCCTGATTAGTCCCCAGAGATGCCCCACTCTTCTTCCAAGGATGGGTGTTGGACATTCACTGAATTGGGAAGAACCAAGTCCCTATTGTCAGAAGCTAGACGATATGTGGTCATAAAAGACACTGGCCTCTTCAAGTGTGTCCTGGCATTCATCTCTGCCCTGCTGAGTTCTTTCTTCTCCTTTGTTCTCAAGAAGACTTTGCTCAAGTCCTGCCAGGATATCAGGTCTTCAGTGTAGTCACCCTGGCCTCAGGCCCAAATGTAATTTCTCTGTTTGATTGGTCTCCAGACTCAGTGCCAAGTTGTTTTTGGCTCCTTTTTCATTGTAAATCCAGTCCCCAAGGACATATTTCTTACCACAGAGGCAGTGCCAAAGGTATGTCCAGCCCAGGAACCCAACTTCACCAATATTCTTAGCAACCACCACGAGGCTGGAGTAAGGCTTACCTCTATCTCAAGGCTGGGGTGAGATTTACCTCTGTCTCAAGGCTGAGGTGAGACTTAGCATCTAACA
>NW_023277306.1:0-15153 GCF_003668045.3 Cricetulus griseus | reverse complement strand
CATTCACCTACCATAGTAAAACTTGTGGTCCTTCTTACAACCCATTTCAGCAAAGCCAGGAGAAACTATAACAAGAGACCATAAATTACCTGCCCCTAGTACACCTGACTGCTAATAACTGCCCCCCCAAAACCCCACATAAGCTAGGGCCACCCTGGTAGGACCCATACTAGCAGCTTACCTACTGGGTGATCAGAGATCAAATGACTCAGACAGCACAGTCTTTCCAGCACTGCCCTTATAGCAAAGTAGACAGAGCCCTAGACTAAAAAGTTTGTATTTTAGTAGAAATTCCTCCTCTCTCATGTAACACAGCCTGTTCCTCATCCAAAGCACAGAGTCCTTTGTGTGCACATTTCATTACATACTCACTGTCCTGTGAAGCAAACCATTGCCTCAGAGCTGGGAAACACAGGTCACATTCACACAGTAACTGTTCTTAATGTGTACCTGAGTTAAAGAAAAGCAGGCCACAGATTAGAAAACCCAGACTACTGTACCCAGCAAAACTTTCAATCACTGTAGATGGAGAAAACATGATATTCCATGACAAAACCAGAGTTAAACAATACATAACCACAAATCCAGCAATACAGAAATTTCTAGAAGGAAAACTCCAACCCAACAAGATAATTACACTCACAAATATATAGGCAATAGATAATCCAATTCTACCAAACATGAAAAGAAACAGGAGGGCGAAATCCACACACAAGGACACCACCAACAAAAAATCCAAAACAAACAAGAACAATCAATGGACATTAATATCCCTCAATGTCAATGGTCTTATCCAGCCCATAAAATGATACAGGCTAACAGAATGGATACGAACAATGAATCCATCCTTCTGCTGTATACAAGAAACACATCTAAACTTCAAAGACAGATGTTACATCAGATTAAAGGGTTGGGAAAATATTTTCCAATCAAATGGATCCATGAAACAAGCTGGATTAGCATTCCTAATATCTAAGAAATCAGACTTCAAACTAATATGAATCAAAAGAGATGAAAAGGACATTTCATACTCATCACAGGAAAAGTCCTTCAAGATGAAGTCTCAATACTAAAAATCTATGCCCCAAATACGAAGGCATCCACATTTGTAAAAGAAGCATTACTAGCTTCAAACCACACATAAAACCACACACACACTTATAGTAGGAGACTTCAACATGCTGCTTTCACAACTAGACAGGACCAGCAGGGAGAAACTTAACAAAGAAACAAAGGATCTAACAGAAGTTATGACCCAACTGGGTTTAACAGATATCTATAGAACATTGCATCCAAACACAAAAGAATATACCTTCTTCTCAGCGTCACATGGCACCTTCTCTAAAATTGACCACATAGTTGGCAACAAAGCAAACCTCCACAGATACAAAAGAATTGAAATAACCCCCTGTATCTTATCAGATCACCATGCTTTAAAGCTAGAATTCAACTGCAATAAAAATTGCAGAAAACATACAAAATCATGGAAATTGAATAACACCCAATTACAACATTCCTGGGTTGAGTAAGAAATAAAAAAGAAATTAAAGACTTCCAAGAATTTAATGAGAATGTAGACACAACATACCCAAATTTATGGGACACTTTGAAAGCAGTGCTAAGAGGAAAGTTCATAGAACTAAATGCTCATGTGAAGAAACTGGAGAAGAGTCACATGAGAGAACTGACAGAAAAGTTGAAAGATTTAGAGCAAAAAGAAGCAAACTCACCATGGAGGAGTAGAAGCCATGAAATAATCAAACTGAGGGCTGAAATCAATAAAATAGAAACTAGGAACACATTAAAAAGAATCAATGAAACAAAGAGTTGGTTCTTTGAGAAGATCAACAAAATAGACAAACCTCTATCCAAACTAACCAAAAGGCAGAGAGAGGGAGCATGCTAATTAACAAAATCAGAAACAAAAAGGGGGATATAACAACAGACACTGAAGAAATCCAGAGAATCATCAGGTCATACTTTGAAAACCTTTACTCCATAAAACTCGAAAATCTAAAGGAAAACGACAGTTTCCTGGAAAGATATCACTTACCAAAATTAAACAAAAAACAGATAACCAGTTTAAATTATCCTATAACCACGAATGAAATAGAAGCAGTCATCAAAAGCCTTCCACCCAAAAAAAGCCCAGGGCCAGATGGCTTCACTGCAGAATTCTACCAGAAATTCAAACAAGAACTAATACATGTACTGCACAAGTTGTTCCACACAACAGAAGCTGAAGGGATATTGCCAAACTCTTTTTACAAAGCAACAATCACTTTAATATACAGGCCACACAACGTACAACTAAAAAAAGAGAACTACAGACCAATTTCCCTCATGAACATCGATGCAAAAATACTCAACAAAATATTAGCAAATCAAATCCAAGAATATTTCAGTAAAATCATCCACTATGATCCAGTAGGCTTCATCCCAGTGATGCAAGAATGGTTCAACATACGGAAAATCCATTAATGTAATCCGCCATAAGGACAAACTGAAACAGAAAAACTACATGATCATCTCACTTGATGATAAAAAAGCCTTTGACAAAATCCAATACCCTTCATGATAAAGATCTTGGAGAGAACAGGAATAATAGGAACATATCTAAACATGATGAAAGCAATATTTGGCAAACCAACAGCAAACATCAAAATAAATGGAGAGAAACTGAAAGTGATACCTCTAAAATCATGAACAAGACAAGGATGTCCACTCTCTCCACATCTATTCAGTATTGTACTTGAAGTTCTAGCTATAGCAATAAGACAACAAAAGGAGATCAAAGGGATACAAATTGGAAAGGAAGAAGTAAAACTTTCACTATTTGCAGATGATAGGATAGTCTATATAAGTGTCCTGAAAAACTATACCAGGGAACTCTGACAGCTGATAAACACCTTAAGCAAAGTAGCAGGATGCAAAATTAACTCAAAAAAAAATCAGTAGCCCTACTTTATACAGATGATAAATGCAATGAGAAAGAAATCAAAGAAACATCACCCTTTACAATATCCACAAGCAACATAAAATATCTTTGGTAACACTAACCAAAAAAGTGAAAGACCTGTAAAGTAAGAATTTTGAGTCCTTAAAGAAAGAAATTAAAGAAGATACCAGAAAATGGAAAGATTTCCCATGCTCTTGGATAGGTAGAATCAACATAGTAAAAATGGCAGTCTTGCCAAAAGTAATCTAAAGAGTCAATGCAATGCCCCCCCCCAAATCCCAACACAGTTCTGTACAGACCTTGAAAGAACAATACTCAACTTTATATGGAAAAACAAAAGACCCAGGATAGCCAAAACAACTCTGTACAATAAAGGATCTTCTGGGGGCATCACCATCACTGACTTCAAGCACTAGAAGTCATAGAGCCATAGTTCTGAAAACAGCTTGGTATTCGCACAAAAATAGACAGATAGACCAATGGAATCAAATTGAAAACCCTGATATTAACCCACACACCTATGAACACCTTATGTTTGACAAAGATGTTAATCTATACAATGGAAGAAAGATAGCATCTTCAACAAATGGTGCTGGCACAACTGGATTCAGACAGGCCCCGAAGATTGCAGATAGATCCATATCTATCACCATGCACAAAACTTAAGTGCAAATGGATTAAAGACCTCTCCATAAATCCAGCCACACTGAATCTTCTAGAAGAGAAAGTGGGAGATACCCTTGAACGAATAGGCACAGGAGACCTCTTCCCGAACATTACACCACTAGCACAAACATTGCAGTATGCAATTAATAAATCGGATCTCCTGAAACTGAGAAGCTCCTGTACGGCAAAGGACACAGTCATTAAGACAAAACGACAGCCCACAGAATAGGAAAAGATCTTCACCAACCCCACATCGGACATAGGCCTGGTTTCCAAAATATAAAATGAACTCAAGAAGCTAGCCAACAAAACACCAAACAATGAAACTAAAAAGTGGTGTGCAGAACTAAATGGAGAATTCTCAACAGAGGAATCTGAATTGGCTGAAAGGCACTTAAGAAAATGCTCAAAATCCTTGAACATCAGAGAAATGCAACTCAAAACAACTCTGAGATACCACCTCACACCTCTCAGAATGGCTAAAATCAAAAACACCTATGACAATCTATGCTGGAGAGGATGTGGAGAAAAAGGAACACTCTTCCATTGCTGGTGGAGGTGGGAACTTGTAAGACCACTCTGGAAATCACTATGGCGGTTGCTCAGAAAAATGGGAATCAGTATACCTCAAGATCCAGCAATTCCTCCCTTGGGTATATACCCAAATAATGCATGCTCATACAATAAGGATGTATTTTCAACCATGTTCATAGCAGCATTGTTTGTAATAACCAGAAGCTGGAAGCAACCTAGATGCCGCTCAACTGTAGAATGGATAGAGAAAATGTGATACATTTATACAATGGAGTACTACTCAGCAGAAAAAAGGAATAGAATCATGAAATTCGCAGGAAAATGGTTGGAACTAGAAGAAACCATCCTGAGTGAGGTAACCCAGTCACAAAAAGATGAACTTGGTATATACTCACTCATATATGAATTATTAGGATTACCTGCCTACAATCCTTTTCACCAAAGAAATTAGGAAACATGAAGTACTCTAGGGGATAAATGCATGGACCACAGGAATGAGAAGGGGCAGGAACTCCTGAGCTAATTGGGAGCATGAGGGGTGCCCAAATGAGAGCAGGAGAAGAGGAGAGGAGAGGAGGGAATGGAGGATCAGAAATATTGAGTTTGGGGAAGAATAGAGGAGAGCAGGTTGAGAGATACCATATTAAAAGGAATCATTATAGGAACGAGGAGAAATCTGAAACTAGGCAGATTTCCAGAGACCTACAAGGATGACGTGAACTGACAATCCAGGCAATGGTGGAGAGGATAACCTAAACGCCCTTCTCCTGAAATGGGATTGATACTACTTTTTATGCCATCCAAGAGCCCTCATCCAGTGGCTGATGGAAGCAGAAGCAGATTTCCACAGATACACACTGAACTGAACTCTGGAACTTAGTTGCACAGAGGGAGGAATGAAGATCAAAGGGGTTGGTACCAGGTTGGAGAAACCCACAGAAACAGTTGGCCTGAAAAGGGGGAACACAATGACCCCAGATGCTGTCTGGGAGGCCAGTACAGGACTGATCCAGACCCCTGAACATGGATGTCAATGAGGAGGCCTCTGCACTCTAGGGGGCCACTGGTAGTGGATTAGTATTTTTCCCTGGTATAAGAAGATACTTTGAGAGCCCATCCCATGTGAAGGGCTGCACTCTTGCCCTGGACACATGAAGAAGGACAGAAGGCTAGTCCAGGATGATGTGGTGGTCTTTGTGGAGCCCCTGTTGAGGGCCCTAGCCTGCCTGGTGAGTGGAGGGGAATACTGGGTGGGGGATAGGTTGGGGTTGGGTAGTAGGGGTGAGGGTGATGGCAAGGAGAGGGAGAGGGAGAAAAGATTGACATGTGAAACAAGCTTGTTCCTAATTTGAACTAATTAAAAATTGAAAAGCAGGACACAGATTCAAAAACAATGGAGTATTAATAGGGCTGGATGTCAGAAAAGACTATGGGAGTATGATGCATTTATAATCTCAAAAATTATTTTGAAAAGTTGAAAAAGTCATTATGGCCATATGCTCCAGAGACTAGAGACTTGTATTAGAGCACATTAAAGATTTCTTGTCCATTTCTCTAAAGATAAACACCATAAACCAGAATAATGCAAGTTCTTAGGAGTGCATACTTGCAATTGAGTAAAATACAATCACACAACCAGGACTTTGCTAAAATAAATTTTTAAGTGCATCATTGTCTTAAAAGAACAGGTCATTCTTCAGCGACAGGGTCCTGAGGTGAAGGTCATAGGGGACATGAAAGATAGACAAGTAGAGGTAGAAAAGATAAAAGCTAGATATTACAGAGGATATGCCCAAGACCAACTAAGCTTCTTGAGAAGAATAACATCCTGTGTGATACATAAATGGGGTGGGAGGAAGAAAGGCTATGGTAGACCAATATGAATTTATCAAAAACTAACATATAATGGAAGAAATTCAGGAGGAGACTAGTCAAGCAATGCCCCACAAGGTAAACAGTATATCTCAAGACCATTAATGACTTAAGACACATTTGCCTTAGGACAGGCAACAGTTCCCAATAAGGTGGAAAGAGTTTGGTTCTCAGGATTTGAAGCAACACTTCAAAAAGTTCATGGGCCCAAATCATTGCCAGCTCTCCCAAACATATTGTAGATTTTAGAGAAACAGTTCAGTTTTATTTTCAATACATCATGCCCCAATGAAAGCTCCCAAGCCCTAGAACACAGGTTGTTACTAAGTCCTCCCTGCCTGAGGGCTGACATGAAAACCTTGCTTGATGAGGTGAGTTATTAACACAACTGTGTTTTATTTACAAATGTTTATTACTTAGTGTCATATTGCCCATCTGAAATAATTATGTTTATTTTCAAGAAAAAAAAAACTAGAATTTTATGACAACAGGATTTGAGTTGTTTGTGACCCTGCAATACCTCCTTGTCCAGCTTGTTAGAGGGCTATTCTTTGATATGGGAATTGGCCTAGTGGCTTGTGGTAAGTCAGGGGTAGATTGTTTGTAATGGTTTAGAGCCAAATGTCTGGACAATCCTGATGAACAAATGTGTATCCTGGCATCCAAACAAGGTTGGCTAGAATATATTTATCTTTGGGTGTTTCAGAGGCAGTCCTCCCAAAGCTCAATTCTATTTTGGGATACATTCTATTTCCTAAGCATTGGTAAATCCTTTATATCAACAAATCTAGTCTCTTACATTATGGTGTAATAGGGGACTGCCATCCTACACATGAGATTTCCTCTGCACAACCAGTACAAAATTAACTATGAATGGAGATTACATGTAAATGTTAAATGTAGAGTATTCAATATCAAGAAAATACTTTAAAAGTAGGCATCTCTGAGTTAGGCAAGCTGCTTTCCATATATTCATCATGAATGTTGAAGTTGTGCTGGGTGTTGGTGGCAAACATTATTAATCCCAGCATGTGGGAGGCAGAGACAGGTGGATCTCTGTGAGTTCAAGGCCAGGGTGGTCAATAGAGTGAGTGCCAGGATAGACTCCAAAGCTACATATAGAAACCCTGTCTCCAAAACTCCAAACAGAAAAAAAAGAATGTTTAAGTTGACTAGAAACTTGCTCCTATACCCAGCTCCCTGATCACAATACTCTGATCAAATTAAGCCTGCAGAGCAAAGTTAGTGTGAGACCTCCCCCTAGGTGGAACTATTTACATGGGACAAATGGGATTTCCCAAGACAGGGAATCTGGCCTCACTCTCCCCGCAGATACAGGGAGGACTCACCACACCGTCAGCCACACCTCACCATCTTCTACTCCACATCTGCAAATAGCATTCCTTAGCTCACCATTTTGTTGTTTCCCAGATCACTGAAGCTCTCAGCTCAGCTCCCTGCAGCAGCAACAGCACCACAGCAAAGAAAACTGCTGTCTCCTCTTCAAAGTCAAGCCTGGTGACAGCAAGATTCTGGCACCTCTTGTGACTGGCAGGTCTCCTGGAGGGAATAATTGGATAGTGATGCTTGAGTGACAAGAGCGCCTCCCATAGGGTTAGAGTGTGCTTAAAGACACAGTATTGTGGTTCCTGGCCATGCCTCCCACACAAGAAAAATCCTTTCTGTAGATCTGCAACAATATGCATTTCAATAGCACTCGCCCCAGGCTCAGATTGCAGACCCTGATATGTCTCTGGTCTCCATAGGAACTTCCCTTTGTCTTCCAGGATATAATTCACAAGTTTCTACACACCAAAGGGTCTCTCTGATGACGCAACAATTTAAATCTGACCAAATCAAAATGAATTAGAAAAATCTCAAGCGGTAGATACAGCACAGGGATGGAGCTCCACAGAGCTCCACAGCGTCCCTTTCTTCATTACACTAACACGCTCCCTCTCTTGCCCTCTCTCCCCTGACCTTCCTCCCCTCCCTGCCCTGTCTTCCCCCCTGTAAATAAATCACAAGTAAGAGACCTACCAGTGTCCTAAGGATTGTACCATCCCGGGAAGGAAGCCCAGAAGCGGGCAGGCGGAAGAGAGGTGGGTCGGGAGTGCAGGGCACCCTGGGAAATGTAGTCCTGAGAATGTTCTCTGCAGGGAGCAGGAAAACTCAAGGAACCGCTGGCTCCCCAGGCTGGCTTTGCAAGTGAATGCAGTAGTGAATCAGTGAATCAGTGAATCAGTGACTGAGTGCTGAGCTAAGGAGTGGATTGAATGCAGGCAGCAGCCAGGTGGCAGTAGTCAAGTCAGTGATGCAGTTTAGGAAGTGGCAGCTGGCGAGCAGGTGGGGCAAGCGTGGTGATGGGGGAGGGGGTGTTCCTTCTAGACTCGCCAGCACCTGTATGCTCGCTCCCACCCTGGAGTCCATAAATGAAAAATCGAACGAACAAATGAATAAATTAATTAATAAATGGATGAATGGATGGATCGGGTGCGGCAGCAGCAGCGGTGGCGGGAAGGCACTGGAGCCAGCCATCAGGGAGGGAGGGAGGGAGCCCAATGCAAGCAAGCGGATGGGCTCTGGGCTTTGGGGTGGTAGTGGGTGTTAATGAGTTAAATAGCTGTTATTGTATGTTACATGAAATAAAGAATGGCTATAATTGAATACTAGGCTTTCTATTAATAACACATGATTAGCAGCAAATTCACACGCCTATGTATAATATGATCTTGTATAATGGAAATTTGTCAGGGTTTCTCAAATTTCCTCTCTAAAGTGTAATACATCATGTACTACCAAGTTTTGTTTTGTTTTTTTATTTTATTCTTTAAAACAGGTTCCCTGTGGCATGGGAGGCTGTCCTGGAACTAGCTCATACAGACCAGAATGGTCTCAAACTCACAGAGATCCACCTGCCTCTGCATCCTGGGTGCTTCGATTAAAGTCATGAGATACTACCCTCTGGCTACAGCTAATGCAAAGACGTGGACACCGCCCCAACTTCGGCCAAGTCCCCGGGCAGAGCCCAGAAAACCAGGCCCCTGCCGAGGCGCCTCCTCCGTCTCCACCGCAGCCCTCGGCCTCTGCAGCCTAGGAGACAGCTCCCGCCCGCCCGCCCGCCCGGGGCTCGCCTCGGGGGCCGCCGCCGCCTGGGTCCCCGCCCCCGGCTCCCGCAGGATGCACGGGCAGCCCGCGCTTCCCACAGCCGCCCCCGCTCCTCGCGCTCCCGCCCGCGGCCTCCACTCCCCCCGTTCTGCGCGGTGTCGCTCAGCTTGACTTTCTTGTCCAGACTCCCAGGGGTCTCCATGGCCGAGAAGCGCGGATGCCCAGCAGCTGAGCGAGCGCCCGGGAGCGGAGGCGGGGCCGAGAGGCCGGAGGCGGGGCCGAGCAGAGAGCAGGGGCGGGGCCGAGAGGCCGGAGGCGGGGCCGAGCAGAGAGCAGGGGCGGGGCCGAGAGGCCGGAGGGGGGCCGAGCAGAGAGCAGGGGCGGGGCCGAGAGGCCGAGCAGAGGAGCAGGGGCCGAGAGCGAAGAGCAGCCAGGGGGCGGGGCCAGAGAGGGCGGGGCCGTGAGGCAGAGGGGCCGAGCAGAGAGCAGGGGCGGGGACGAGAGCCGGAGGCGGGCCGAGCAGAGGCAGGGGCGGGGCCGAGAGGCCGGAGGCGGGGCCGAGCAGAGAGCAGGGGCGGGCCGAGAGGCGGAGCGGGGCCTAGCAGAGAGCAGGGGCGGGGCCGAGAGACCGGAGGCGGGGCCAGAGCAGAGAGCAGGGCGCCGAGGGCCGGAGGCGGGGCCGAGCAGAGGCAGGGCGCGGGCCGAACCACCGGAGGCGGGGCCGAGCAGGCAGGGCGGGCCGAGAGGCCGGAGGCGGGGCGACAGAGAGCAGGGGGCGGGACTGAGAGGCGGAGGCGGGTCGAGCAGAGAAGCAGGGGCGGGCCGAGAGGCCAGAGGTGGGGCCGAGCAGAGAGCAGGGGCGGGGCAAGAGACACACGAAGGCGGGGCCGAGCAGAGAGCAGGGGCGGGGCCGAGAGGCCGGAGGCGGGGCTGAGCAGAGAGCAGGGGCGGGACCGAGAGGCCGGAGGCGGGGCCGAGCACAGAGCAGGGCAGAAGATGGCTACATTGCTTTCAGTTTATTCCTGAAATTCAGAGCAAACTCTAGGCAAATGAATAATAATAAAAATTGTAGTATTTATGGAAATTTGAATCTTTAGATGTCAATAAGCTAGGAAGAATATGTTAATGAGCTCTATTGTTACACAGCACATCTTCCTCCAGGTGCAGGTGGAAAAACAAACACAGCTGCATTATTTAAGTTTCTCTGCATGAAAGGTATGGAAGAGTACATGTCTCCATGCATGGAGATTCATTAGAATGTCTCACAAGCTGTGGTCACTATATTCCAACCATGGCTTCCGACTAATGGAAATTTAAAGAATCTAGTAGATTGTTTTTTGAGCCTTTAGCTAAATCAAGTGAAGAATGCAGTAATTGTTCAGTCCATGAGGCTGGACATGTCAGCCTGTCTCCTTATACACAGAAATTCCAACAAAGTTGGCTCTAATGCTATTAAAGGAATGAATTTGGTAGTGACAACGAGAACAAGCAGGAAATAGAGAGAGCTTCCTTCTTCAATATTGTTTATATATGTTGGCTCCTGCCATTAAGTGAGATCCAGGTTATAAGTGGATCATATTCTCTGATTGATTATTTATTTTTGTTGTTTTTGTGGTTGTTCTTTTGTGTGTGTTTTCAAGAAATGTTTTATGTGTGAGGCTCTGGAAATCATTCTATAATCCAGACTTGTCTGAAACTCAGAAAGTCCCACTACCTCTCCCTCCTGAATTCTGGTGTTAAAGTGTGCACTGCTACCAAGCACCTAAAGGTGGATCTTATCACCTCAGGTGACCAAGATTAATGATCAGCTTTCCTATTTAAAAACCTTTAATTAATTAAAATCCCTTCAGGTGTAAGCAACTCTTACACCTGCAAGTAATAAGGCACAGCAACTATAGGTCTTCATTTGTTTTCCCATTGTTGCTGGGGTTTTAAGGCAAATCATCAGCTCCTACAGCCCCATCAGGCGGGGATCAGCCCTCTGTCTCACCTCAGTTGTGGTTCTGCAAGGGGCCCAGAAGCAGTTCTTGTCTCCTGAAGGGAATGATCTGGTACCCATGAGATGATGACTCTGGCTCCAGGGTAGTGTCTACCCATCATAGATAATTTTTACATGTGGGATGTGACTGTCCTTCGATGCTCTATTGTTCCATCCTAGATGGCTTCATGTTTAGGACAGTTGCTCTTAACCTTTGTCCCTTTAGAGTTCAGAGGTTCAGTCCTTTATCATCATGGTGGGACATGGTGGCATGCAGGAAGACACGGTGGTGGAGGAGCTGAGAGTCCTACATCTTGACCAGCAGGCAACAGGAAGTGTTCTCATCTTTGTATCAATTCTTAAGTGTGGTTCACCCTCACAAGATTACACTTTCCCAAAATTCATTCTTTCTAGTACTACATCCATTATAAAATTTCTTTTGACTGAAATGTTTTTCACGTGAGGCAGAAGAGGTGATCTCTGTAGGTTCCAGGCCTAGCATAACAACTACAGGCAAGACAGGGTTAGAAAGAGACTGTGTCTCAAAACAGACTCAATCCAACAATTTCTACTTAATAAACTTTAGAATTAAAAAAAATGGTTTAACATATAAAGTGCTTAACTTACAACTATCCCTTCACTTTGGCCTTCTAAAGACAGTTGCTGTACATTACTGTAATCCAGTGCTTTTGATGACAGTTAAAATGCAGACAGAAGAAATCCTAGCAAGTCTATTCATGTGGCATGGCAAACAAGAAACCCTGTCTCAAACATGCAAAGTGTAAACAAGAAACACCCAAAAGAGTTCTCTCCTATTTACACCCTAACCATGACACGCACGCCCAACTACCACACGTAAAGAATCACAGACATACAAACAGACATAAGTAAATAAATAATAAAATTATAATAGGATGGTTTGGCACAAATCCTTTATTGTAAACTGGGTGCCAGTGACTTGCAAATTTCTGTGAATTTGTGGCCAAACACATCTGCATTCTGAGTTCATGGACAGCCAAAGATATGTAGAGAAACCCTGTCTAAAGGGAAAATTCCAACTCTGATTACCATTGACTCATCATGATATCCTTTTCCAAAATAAACTGAAGTGTTCCAGCTTTACCTCACAAGAAGTCCAGAGGCAAAGGACAATATCTCTTAAAGTCATTTTTCATGTGTGGGTGTCAAATTATATTCAGATATGAAGATACCTGAGTATGGTAGCAGTTGCAGGCAGATCTCCTTGAATTCAAGCCAATTTGGACTACATAGTGAATAGGATGGTAAGACATTTCTCAATCTCTCTCTCTCTCTCTCTCTCTCTCTCTCTCTCTCTCTCTCTCTCTCTTTCTCTCTCTCTCTCATATGTGTAAATCAAAGAGTCACACATCTTAAGAGTGCCATTTCCTATGAGTTTATGGGGCCAATTGCATTCAGACTACCACAGGTACTACTTATTAAGGTTTACAAGGAAGTATGATATGTCCTGTGTGACTAAACAATTAACCCATCCTACTGAGAAAGCCTAAAAGTATAAGTTTGTTTTCACACCAGAATTTACTATACCATGAAATTTTTGGTGGGACATACCTAAAGCCCTGTGATAAATTACATGAAGCATTCAGCTTACATTTAATCAAGCTTGGGTATAATGAAAAGGTTGTTCCTTATACTGGAATTGGACAGGGAGGCTAGTGAGGAACTTCTTGATATATATATATATATATATATATATATATATATATATATATATATTTGGTTTTTAAAGACAGGGTTTCTCTGTGGCTTTGGAGGCTGTCACAGAACTAGCTCTTTAGACCAGGCTGATCTCAAACTCAAAAAAATCCACCTGCCTCTGCCTCCCAAGTACTGGGATTAAAGGCATGCACCACCACTGCCTGGCCCAATTATATGTTTTCAGATGCCTGTTTTAACAACTTTTCTTCCAATTGCTTGTACATATTAAAATTTACAGGTGTCTAAAGTTAAGCTATACCATCATTAATTCCAAGGCATTCTTGTACACTTTCTGTTATTAATGGTGAAACATATTATGTGAATCAGAAGTGTAATAGTTATGACCATAATAAATAAATGTCTTTTAGACATGTAAAAATAGCTTAGTCAGTAACACCACTATACCCAAAACTTTCCCTGTAAAGCAGACCCCAGTGCCACTCATGACAAGCAGGCGCAATCCTAGAACCCCATGGTCTTTAGATTCCTTTGTAGGATGTTTTTATGTTTGTGTACATTGTATGTTGGATCTGCATGGAGGTGGTCTATGAGAAAGCCAACCCCAGGGAGTGCTGCTTTGGGAACCTGTTCAACTGCAACCATATCTACTGTCTCAAGTATATCCACAAATGGAGAAGTGCTAAGCAATTTGAGAGCAAGATTATAAAGTGAGACTCCTCCCCATTCTTCTTTTCTGCTTTCTTTTTCCTGGAAGATTTTAGTATCTTGTGCCAAATTCCAACCTGAAGTACAACATTTAAATACATGTATTTTATCATGACCCTGGGTGCTCTAATTGGGATTTCCTCTTTGTACTTCAGTTAGCTGCTAGGTTAATCTGCCTGCTATTTTATTTTAATAATGAAAAACCTTGTATCTGTTACTAGGCTATTCACACTTTTTGAGGAAATTGTGTTTAATGAATTAGACTGTGTAGTCATTGTGAACGAACTTATCTAGCTCTGAATGTATGTTTCCTGGTGCTTTACAATTACAACTTTCCTATGCCATCTATTAAGCTAGCAAATAATCCAGCATACATTAATGTTCCCATAACTTAACAATAGACACCCAATCCTAACAGAGCCAAGTTACAAAAAATCAATTTATTTAAACAAAAAAGAAAGAAAAAGCTCACCAGACTACTCTCCATTGCCAGTGGTCAAGATGTGTAATTCCCAGCTCCTTCTATACCACCATCTCTGCCTGCATTCTACCATGTTGCAACATGAAGATACTTAATAAAAAACTCTAAAAATGTAAGCCACACAATTAAATGTTTTTCCTTTAAAAAATTAGCCATAGCCAGAGGGTATTATTTCGTGACTTTAATCGAAGCACCCAGAATGCAGAGGCAGGTGGATCTCTGTGAGTTTGAGACCATTCTGGTCTATAAGAGGTAGTTCCAGGACAGCCTCCCATGCCACAGGGAACCTGTTTTAAAGAGTAAAATAAAATATTAGCCATGTACATGGTGTCTCTTCACAGCTATACAAAAAAAAAAAACTTGGTCAGTACATGATACATTATACTTTAGATGAGAAATTTGAGAAACCCTGACAAATTTCCATTATACAAGATCATATTATACATAGGCTTATGAACTTGCTGCTCCTCATATGTTATTAATAGAAAGCCTAGTATTCAATTATAGCCATTCTTTATTTCATGTAACACACAATAACAGCTATTTAACTCATTAACCACCACCACCACCCCCAAAGCCCAGAGCCCATCCGCTTGCTTGCATTGGGCTCCCTCCCTCCTTCCCTGCCAGCTGGCTCCAGTGCCTTCCCGCCACCGCCGCTGCTACAGCACCTGATCCATCCATTCATCCATTTATTAATTAATTTATTCATTTGTTCGTTCGATTTTTCATTTATGGACTCCAGGGTGGGTGCGAGCATGCAGGTGCTGGCGATCTCGAGAAGGAAAACCCCCTCCCCCATCACCATGCTTGCCCCACCTGCTCGCCAGCTGCCACTTCCTAAACTGCATCACTGACTTGACTGCTGCCACCTGGCTGCTGCCTGCATTGAATCCACTCCTTAGCTCAGCACTCAGTCACTGATTCACTGATTCACTGATTCACTACTGCATTCACTTGCAAAGCCAGCCTGGGGAGCCAGCGGTTCCTTGAGTTTTCCTGCTCCCTGCAGAGAACATTCTCAGGACTACATTTCCCAGGGTGCCCTGCACTCCCGACCCACCTCTCTTCCGCCTGCCCGCTTCTGGGCTTCCTTCCCGGGATGGTACAATCCTTAGGACACTGGTAGGTCTCTTACTTGTGATTTATTTA
>NW_023277305.1:0-15217 GCF_003668045.3 Cricetulus griseus | reverse complement strand
CAAAATCAGTACATTACGAGAGTAGGTTTACTTAGATAATCTAATCACAGCGACAATGTTTCATTCATCCTTTCCTAGAAATATTGCAGGTATTCATTCATTTCAACTTTCAGGACCTCTATCATCTTAATAAAGTTGGTCTTAATTGTGTTTCAACTGTGTTGGAATACTCATGATTTGCTGTAGTAGGATCGCTGGAAACTTAAAGTGACTTATTGCTCTGATGGTTGTTTGTGTTTTCATACTGTTGTCTAGTTATCTTGCTTTGAGGTGATTGTGGGTCTAGGTGATGATTTCTCAGTGTTTCTTTGTTGGAAGTTTTTTTTTTTCCTTGACTTCTATTTGCTGTCTGATCTTGTGATCTGAGGGCATATGGTTTAACAGTCTTTCTCACCCCAATTTGAGGGTGGAAATCTTGCTGTAGGTGTTGACTTTGTTCCAGAAGGGGGTATCTGCCAAAGTTTGAAGTTTTAAGAAGGGAAGAGAGGAAAGAACCTGGTGATAGTGTTGAGGCGCCATGGAGAGACTGAGAGAGTTCTGTGGTCAGGTGGCCCCTATGGACTTCTGACAGATTGTGTTTCACTTTTTTGAGCTCAGGGATTCCTCTAAAGCTGGAGGCTACAAAACAGAGATGAGGAGGGATTAGGATTGTAAATAGTGTTGGGGGTTTTTGAACAGAGAATATCCACTGGAGAGGAACCGATGTGTATTTCGGATAGCTTGCATGAACTCTGGTCCAGAAGGTTGTCTTTGCCTCAGTTTGCCTACGTGTACTTCTGGCTTGTGTGACCTGCATTTGAGCACAAAATATTAATCCAATTTGTTGATTGTGACATGGCTTTGCGGGAGGCAGCTAATGAGATGTTGGAGGACTCTGTATGAGAATATAGGTACTGTGGAAGCTTCATGAGCTGCTATTCCACCTTGCCTGTTATTCTGGCTGGTGTGACAGGCACATGAGAAAGAGATGTCTCCCTCAGTTGGGGGCTGCAATATAGCAATAATCCTCTTAATCTGAATGGCAAAATGCCCTTTGGCTGTGTATGTTGGAAATCCTTAATTACACAATAGGTAACAGTCAAGACACTGTCTTAAGTATCAGAAGAGAATTTGGAAATTTGCAATTTTGGCTCTGTTATATGTTATGAGAATCAATGAACCTAGAATAAATACACAGCCTCCCCTTCCTCCACTCCTTCCAGCCCTCTCCCCAATATCCATTCCCCAAATCAACTAATACTCTGTTTCCCTTCAGAAAAGAGTAGGCCTCTCACGCAAGTCAACCAAACACACCATGTCAAGGTGCAATAAGACTAGGTACAAACCCTCATACAAGGCTGATCAAGGTAACTCAGTAGAAGGAAATCTATCCAAAGATCAGGCAAAACAGTCAGAGACACCACAGGAACTACTGGTAGGAATCCCACAAACAAACAAAGATCAACAACTAAAGCATTTTTGCAGAGTTCCTGACACAGTGTCATGCCAGCTCCATGATTGCAGCTTCTCTTTCTCTGAACCTTTATGAGCCTTTTTAAGTTCTTGTTGTGTGACATGTTCTCCTGTTTTCTGGCATTAGGGAAATGTCCATAGATATACAAGGATGACCCCAAATAAAATCCTAAGGAATAGTGAAGAGGCTATCCTAAATGCCCTTGCCAAATAAGGAGATTGATGACTACCTTATATGCCATCTTAGAGCCTTCATACAGCAGCTGATGGAAGCAGAAGTAGACACCCATAGCTAAGCACTGAGCCAAATGCCTGGAATCCAGTTGTAGAGAGTGAGATGTAATGAGCAATGTATTCATGACCAGGTTGTGGAAACCCATATAAATAGATTACCTGAAAAAGGAGGAGATCATATACTTCAGACAGTCAGTTCAGAGCCAGCATATGACAGAACAAGGCCCTCTGAATGTGGGAGTCAGTTAGGAGAGGTGGGCACTCTATGGGGGCCCTAGTCATGGAACACTATTTATCTCTATTGTACGAATGGACATTGGGAGCCCATTCCCCTTAGAGGGATACTTTTCAGCATAGACACTGGGGAATGACTAGGCCCTGCCACAAATAATGTGATGGACTTTGATTCCCCTTGGAAGTCTTTTCCTTTTCTATTGAGCAGAAGAGAGATAGGATGGGGTTCAATGTCGGGTATGGACAGATGAGAGAGGCACGGAAGTGGGACTGGAGTATAAAATAAGAGTGTTTCTAATTTAAATTTTAAAAATTAGAAAACATAAAATATAATATTCATCAGAATATGTACCTCTTAAGTTTACCAGGACCAGATGTCTGAAGGAGTAATTTACCTTGAGCAATTCTTTCTCACCTCTCATGATCACCTTTCCAACTATAGGTTCTATGACATTCCTTCCACACTACATCAGATGTGCTCACATTTAGATCTTAAATGTTAAAAGCAATGAAGATAATGACTAAATATCATATACTGAAATTAAAAACACGAATAAATATTATGAAAAGGAGACTATGACCTCATCTTTCAAGGGAAAATAGAGCTGTGAAATTAATGTGAGATAAATGAGCTATAAAGGGTGTTTTAGTTACATTTATAAGTTATTCAAATCTTGGATATGCATTTTATACTAAATTATGAAGTGTATATTGCAATTAAATATGAGCTGCACACTGGAGATTATCATCATAAATGTTAAATGTGTGGACTGACGTTAAGCCTCAAACTCAAGTGTCTATGACTTACATACTTTTAAATAGGGCATAACAACCAATAAATCAAAAACAACTAGGTGGAATACATTGGAAAATGTATCAGTATATATAACTAAAAGATCAAACTGAAGGGGTTTTGGTTTAACAATGGAAAGTAAGGATAAATTGATGGGAATTTTCCTAGAACAATGGTTGTAAACCTTAATGTTGTGATGATGCCTAACCATAAAATTACTTCTATTGCTAGTAAATTACTGTAATTTAGGCAGTGCTATGAATTGTAATGAAAATATTTTTAGATATAGACGTTTGCAAAGAGTTTCAACCCATGCTGTGTGAACCAATGGTGTGATCTGTGACTTCTGTCCTGTTAAATTTAACCCTTTTAGGTAGCTAATATTAAAATGTGAGTAAAATGGCTGAATGATGAAGGTAGTTGCTCCCATGTCTTCCTACCTTACTTTGAATCTTTAGGACCTATGTTGGGGGGATGAAAGCAAATTGACTCCTAAGGGTTGTCATCTGATCTACACACACTCACACACACACACACACACACACACACACACACACACACACACACACACACACACACACATGCAAACACACACATGCACGAATGTGCATGCATATACACAGATAAATAAATGTTTAAGACTTAAAATTAAGGGGTAAGAGTTACTTAACCCTTCTATGTACATCAACTGAGTGGGTAGTGTCTAACTTCAGGAAAATTATATAAACATGCAACATTATTTAAAACTATCATATAGCTTTATGAATGTTATTTATATACCCTCTATAATCAATGTTATCAATATTAATAAAAATGAGCAGACACATACTCTTCAAAATTCTGGTTTGACTTGCAAAATCTGCTATCTTTGAAGAGGGTAGTAGAACTGTAATTAACATACATAAATATGTTAACAAGCAGTTCATTGAACGAGTTCAGATCATATACAAGAAATCCAAAAAGCCTGTGAAGTTGAGATTTTTTTCAGTGAGTATTGGAAATACACATATCACAAAATATTTCCAGTGAAAAATTATAGAAGCATCCAATAGGATGGGCTCCTATTTTACTGTAGTAGTAGCACAACATCATGACTCCTAATTTCATGTATCTAGGGTCATAGGTAATACTGTAGCCATTATTGTTAAGGTCATTATTGTTTGAAAAACAGGAAATTTAGAAATCATTACTTTGTTGCAATTGAGACAGGAATAGAAAGTTTCCTCAGAGATAACCTCAATTATCTTTATGTATGAAAAGCTAAAATAAAATTAGCCATTGATTTATGCACTCAAAAACTATGAGTGGAAACATAAATACAATACATTTTA
This sequence comes from Cricetulus griseus, assembly GCF_003668045.3. NCBI lineage: Eukaryota > Metazoa > Chordata > Mammalia > Rodentia > Cricetidae > Cricetulus > Cricetulus griseus. Next base: position 11,173 of record NW_023277305.1, on the reverse strand, counting down.
ACAGCGAATCTTAAATTTGTATCAATATACAAAAATTTGTATCGCTACACAAAGATTTTTTAAGCAAGATTACAAACATATCTACAGTGTGTTGTAAAAGAAAGTAACATAAATTTCTATTAATATACAAAACAGTTGAGATTACTAATTGTTTTAAGTTACATTAGATTCAATAATCTACCCTTTTATTTTATGATACCTATATTTTCCTAAATATAAGTTATCCATGACCCATCAAATAATCTTAAGATTCCCACCCACCAAAATTTGGGAATGTGGGAGTCATGTTCTCCAGATGTTTCCTGCTGAAGGCATCCTTAAGGGGTCACTGAGAAAATTTGGGATTAAGTTTAATTCATGTGATGAGCAACAGTAACTTTAGTTGATATACATGGCCTGTCAGCTTCAAGTGGTCTCGCTTGCTATAACAATATCTATGTCATCCAGGAGCAAATCCATAGCCTCTAGTTTTCTGTGGAAACAAAAGCAGAATTGCTCCTCCAAAGCAGTTTTGATTCTCATTTGACGAATATATTTTACTGTTTTAAAGTTAAGGCATTCGTAAAGTATATAGATTCCTTTATTTCAACAATCCCTCTTTCAATTCCATTTACATCTTCAGCTATTTAACTGTTTGTCTTTTAACCTTTTTACTGCCAAAGCAAACTTTAGATTGCTAAGCCACACATGGATCTTCATCATGCTCTCCCAGATGCCAATGCCCTCTTAGGATTTCATGGGAGCAAAGTCTAACTAACACTCACAGCATAGTCATATACAGATGGAGAAGAACAACACACAACCTTTCTAGACCTCTAGAATTCACATGATTGTGCTCTGGCAATCATTTTGACTGAGGTTATCTTTGCTACTTAGTGTAATGGCTGTTCAAAGTTAAACAGTAGGGAGAAATTCATTAAGGAAATATTTTTTAGCATTCTCAGGCCTTATATTAAAATATAGCATGTTGGGTAAAATTTACTTAAATGTTTTACTCCTTTAGCTCTTTAGCTTTATACCTTTTGGGGAGGGAACCTCCCAGGTACCAAATTGATACACAGTTGCATGTTATATAATGCATGTTCTTTACTTGGCTCATTTCTAGCAATTTTTTTCTAGTTAAATGATCCAATCTACCTTTCCCCTCTTGACTTTTACATTTCTCCATTTATGTGTATCTTACTTTCCTTCCTACTTCATGACATGTTGTGTGGCTGGGAGCTGGCCCTGTACTTTTTCTTGAGCCTTTCTCCTTGCTTCCAGATTTATCTTTCTGTGTATACTGTGTTCCTGATACCACAGCCTATCCTTTCTCCTGACTCACTATTGGATAAACACCTCTTCATCAGAATATCAACTGTTGTATTCAGGCAAAGAAGAACAGCTTCATAAAATTAAACTAATACATCAGAAAAAATAGCACATAGTTACTTCATTAAGCAAATTTTCTATAGCATAAAAGTAACACATTTTAAAATAAGGTTCTACAGAAACACACATTTACAATATGGTCAGTATTTTGCTTTAAATTGCATACATGTATGTGATATTTTAGAATGACCTGAAGTATAAAGATGTGCATATTGACTTCACTTGGGAAGAGTGGGCTTTGCTGGATACTTCTCAGAAGAATCTCTACAAAGATGTGATGCTGGAGACCTACAAGAACCTCAATGATATAGGTAACTGTGTATTTTTCTTTTCATTTTAAAATAATAGGACAACTTTTCCTTGGTTATTGGTGCTCTTCTTTAAATTGATTGAGAGAGATAAAAACTGTAGTAAATAAATCAAAGTTCTAAAGTTCACTAAGGCCAGTAACATGATTTTTTGCACATTTCTCAATAATACAATATACATTTTCTTGGACTATATTTTAGGATATATTTGGGAAGACCATACTATTGAAGAACATTGTGTAATTTCTAAAGGACATGAAAGGTAATTTTCATTTACAAATTCATAGAAATGTGTCTCTGAAGAAATACAAATATATTCTGAAGTTTGAAACAGAAACAACACTGTCATTAAGCAGAGCTTAAATTGCCTTCATGATTATTAAGTTCTCACAAGACCATATAACTCAATCTCAGGTAGGTGACCTGCATTTGCAAGACAATATTTAAAGAAAGAAGACAAGGAAACAATGCCTTGAGAGAAATTACCACTTGAATCATTACACCATGAGAACTATGGTGTAGAATTGAAAATCCACTAATTTCATACTACCTATATTACCAAATGTGTACGCAAGACAGAATTGACAGTCATATCTCCAAAAGGTCCATTAAGCAACTATTCCCTAGAAAAATTATTTTTACTCATGTACTTGCTGTGACAAGGGCAATTATTGTCAAGATTCAAGGAGCAGTTATTGTAGAGAAAGTCTAATCTCAATAACATATGTATAAGGAACAGAAAACCAAACTGAATTAAATGAGGAAGGCTCTTCTTTGTAATCTTTACATTACTAGGAATGTCATACACTAATCAGCATACAAGCCATATCAGCAAAGAGATATGTAGATCATGGTAAACCTCACTTGCAGAATATCTAAAATTCATGTAGTAGTCCCCATTTAGAAAATACTTGTTGAATTTGATTCAAGTGTAGAAGTAATTTGTTTTCCGTCTTCATTGATAAAACACCAAGTTCACTCTGCAGAAAGCAACATGACTCTAAGACTCTGTAAATACTTCTTTATTCAATGTAGTTCATTATTCAATGTAGTATGACTCAAAGAGTAGGAAAAGTTAATAATACAATAAGGAGATAAAGTCCTGAATTTTTCTGTTTCTCCTCATTATGTGAAAAATTACATTTGGAAAAAGGTTCTGAAAATGAGGATCATGTAGTAAAAGATTATACGTTCCCAGCTATCCTTAAAGATGCATGCATCCCTTAAAGAAGGGGAAAAGAAAAGTGTAAAAACAGTGATAAGTCTATAATATCTGATTCTTCTTCACAATTGAAATAAATTGTAATATTAATTTAGGCAGGTACCAAGATTCAACATTGTTTTGAATATGGTAAAGCATTACCTTGTGCCCATTTTCTTTGCAGGCTTGAAAGAATTCAAACCGGAGAGAAGTCTTCCCTATATACACAATGTGATAAAGACTTTGAAAATACCATTCATATTCAAACACATAAAAGAACACACACTAGAGAGAAACCCTATGAATGCAACCAATGTGGTAAAACCTTTGCCGATCACCATTATCTTCTTATTCATCAAAGAACACATAGTGGGGATAAACCCTATGAATGCAGCCCATGTGGTAAAATCTTTGCAGATGACAGTTGTCTTCTTATTTATCAAAGAAAACATACAGGGGAGAAACCCAATGAATGTAATCAATGTGGTAAAGTCTTTTCTCAGCACAGTTACCTTAAAATTCATAAAAGGACACATACTGGAGAGAAACCCTATGAATGTAAGCAATGTGGTAAAGCCTTTTCTCAGCACAGTCATCTTCAAGTGCATCAAAGGACACATACTGGAGAGAAACCCTATGAATGTAAGCAGTGTGGTAAAGCCTTTGCTTATTCCAGAGCCCTCCATGTGCATGAACGAACACATACTGGAGAGAAACCCTATGAATGCAATCAGTGTGGTAAAGTCTTTTCTTGGCACAGTTACCTTCAACGGCATAAAAGGACACATACTGGAGAGAAACCCTATGAATGTAAGCAGTGTGGTAAAGCCTTTGCTTATTCCAGTGCCCTCCATGTGCATGAAAGAACACATACTGGAGAGAAACCCTATAAATGTAATCAGTGTGGTAGAGCCTTTTCTCAGCACAGTCACCTTCAAATGCATAAAAGGACACATACCAGAGAGAAACCCTGTGAAAGTAATCAGCATTGTGAAGATTTTTCATAGCACAGTCATTGATTTCATCAGAAACTAACTTAGACTTGGTGATTATGAAAATTTCCAAGGCCAAATCTCCTCAAACTGAGGGAAAAGTACAAAATAAATGATCAGGAAGTTAGCTGACAATTAGTCTTTACAAGATTGTTGTCTAACCAAAACCACAAGAGTAAATTTGTTTCCTGTATGATAATAGGCATCAATGGGAGCCCACAAGCTCACATGTGAGATGTACCCCTGCTTGATTTTATACCTCCTGTTAGGAGAGAATAGGAACTTTCAGGCACGAAGTCTGACTTGTCTGAATGGGCTCATATTCTGCTTCCCTGATACCTACAAACATTCTGTTTGGAGCTCTGAATGGTGGTGACCTGTTGTGAGCCATACTGCTTTGTGTGAACCTTTAGGGTCAAACTTGTCAGGCCACGTGTTTATAGAACTGCCTTTGGTTATAAATGGCTTTCAGAAGCATGAGCACCCAGAAGGACCAACATGACCGCGATTTCAATCCTTTGTTCCAACCACAGGCCCACTTACCTAAGCAACTCTCCGTCGTTTCACCATTTACCTAGGTAACCCTGCCTCTCCCCACCACCCATGAAATTTTTACCCTGCCAGCATCTTTCTGTAATTTTCTAACATCCTGCTTAAATTAACACCTAGCTCTTGGCCTCTTCTCCCCCTCCGCCTTTACCCCATACTACTAACTATGTAAACTAGCCTGGAAAAAATAAAATTTGCCACTTGATCAGAATCCTGTCTTGTGGTCATTCTCTATCCTCACTTGTCCCCATTCCTCTCCCTGGATATCTTGCCTTAGTTTGCCATTCCGTGGATCGGGAGAACTACAGTGACTTGAGATGACATACAGATTGTGGCGAGACCCTGAGATTGAAGTCACTCTATGGCTTAGTCCATATGGTATTTACAAAGAGGTGTGCATAATGGAAGAATTTTTAGGGAGGTATCTTAGGTTTTGATTGCTTGAGCATCAAATGCCACAGAGGGTTCTTTGGTTGTAACTGAGGACAAGTTGGCATATACTGTATTTTGTTTCCAGTCAGCTGTGATGGACCAGCCCCATTCACTTCTTCCATTCTTTAATTTTTGGCAACTCATGTTGTTGTCAGTGACAATACACTGCAGTCCCTTCTGGGACTCTAATGCTCCTCAGTGTACACAACAGCAATTCCTAATACCTGCCTGATTCACTGGAATAAGGTTATTCTAAGTGACATTTATATCGCTCCCTTTGAGTAACATCTAGTGACAGAGTAGACACCATGAATTTCTAAATTCCCTGGGAAGTTCATTGTGGGATAAGACCAATTGCTCCAGATGAGAATTTCTGCACTGTAGAAATATAAATGACTTCTCTGAACATCTTTCTGGAGAGACAGGACCTGAGGTTTTGGGGAGGCTTTTAGAGATGGAAAAATTTTAATATATGGCTTAGTTATATTACTTAACTGTGCATATCACTTTCCTTCTATCCAAACCTGTTTGGATCCAAGGATGGATGAATTACCTTATGTCTACATCACTGTTCCAAATAGTATCAGGCTGGAATCATGTCCCTATTTTTCTATCCAAAACTCCATTTTTAATTTTGATGCTATAACACATAACCAACAAAAATGGACACTGTACTTTATTCCAATATTTGAGAATACTTTATTCACACATAGTTGAAGTATTAGCAGGGGAAGAAATGGGAAAAGTGACACAATATATTTAAAATGTATAAAAATAAATGTTACAGAGGGGTGGAGGGGGAAGCACCTCCCACAGCCAAGATGCCATTTGCCACTGCCGAGCGTGGGTTTAGGCGCCTCTTGGAGGCACCGGCAACCAACCTCTTGCGAGCATGCTTCTCAGCCTCCCGCACTGTTTTCATCCCGCGCCTTTCTCAGCGTGGCCCCTATGAGTGGCCGCCATTCCGGCTGCCATCTGGATCACAGTCTCACACTCCATCCGCTTGTCGCCATGCCCAAGAATAAACGAAAAGGAGGTAAAACAGACATAGAGGAAAGAATGAGAATGAATCTTGAAAGCGAGATCTGTTGTTCTAAGAGGGTGGGCAAGAATATGCTCAGGTAATCAAATGTTGGGAAATGGACGACTAGAAGCAATGTGTTTCGATTGTGTAAAGAGACTGTGACATATCAGAGGGAAATTGAGGAAAACGGTTTGGTTAAATATCTAAGACATCATATTGGTGGGGCTTCAAGATTACCAGGATAACAAAGCTGATGTCATTTTAAAGTACAACGCAGATGAAGCCAGAAGTTTCAAGGCATATGGCGAGCTTCCAGAGCATGCCAAAATCAATGAAACGGATACCTTTGGTCCTGGAGATGATGATGAAATTCAGTTTGATGACATTGGGGATGATGATGAAGACATTGATATCTAAAATGAACTTAACATTTTACATTCTGGTCTTGAAGATTGCCCTGCAAGTTTGAAATCTGGCCAGCCATAGACCTTAAGGAAAAGTTTTCACTATCTTGATTGTAATTTATTGAGGAAGACTTGATTCAATACTAAGATCTGCTTCTTTCAAAACTTATAATACCTTAAGTGATACGTTAAGCCTACTTTGTTCATTTGATGTAATAGAACGGAAGATCATGTAAGAAAACAAAAACTGCCTTTCCTACTTTGACCACTTCCAGTAAGTAAATGGATGTTTTGAATAAAAATAAAAATAAAACAATAAATTTTACATAAAAATGTGGCTACAGAGTGTGTTTAGCAATTAAGAACACCAGATAATGTTGTATCGTACACAGGTTATATTGCAAGAAACCATTGTTGCTTACCATCTCTTGTAAGTTCTGTTACAAGGTATCAGATTCCCTCTTCTGTTCTCTGCAGGCACTACACATGTCCAAATATGAGTAAACACACTTACACATGAAATAAAGCTTAAAAATGAAATTCCGTACATTAATATCATTGCCTTGAGACAGAGAATGCTGTGACTATTTAAAATGAATTCTTTCTGGAGCAGGTGTGGCCTTCCATTGAGAGAGCTTGTTCAGAAACAAGAAAGCCTTATTCTGATGAAAGAACAGCTCAGAATAGCTATTTATTTAAGAACATCATTCACAGTGTGCATAGGTGTGTTTCCCATTTTTTTATATTTGTGTTTTATGTGTCATCTCTTTTTATTTTATAAGTTCAAATTAGGAACAAACTTGCTTCACATATCAATCCCGTCTCCCTCTTCCTCCCCTCCCCCGCAACAGCCCACCTGTCCCTAGCCATCCCCACTCCACTACCCAGGCAGGGTAAGGACCTCAAAAGGGGCTCCCCAAAGTCTACCACATCATCCTGGGAGAGGCCTAGGCCCTTCCTCATGTGTCCAGATCAAGAGAGCATCCCTTCACAAGGGATGGGCTCTCAAAATCCCATCTTTTGTTAAGAGCTTACATATTTAATACAGTGTGTTACCCCTGTACAAATGGAAAAAAATTAAGTTCAACATATCTAGACCAATATGGCTGTTAATTTTTGTACAATGCCAACTCAACACAGTGAACTGGGATATTTTTTTCCAAAGTTGACAACACAGCTAAAGTTTCCAAAAATTCAATTTATATATACATAATTTATATAAAAAGACCAATAATGGCAGTATGTTATGCATCAATAGCAGTAACAACTTTTCTAGATTATGCAGTCATTTGAACAAAATTGTAGAGACATCCAGCACACTCCATTAAAAAAAGAAGTAAAACACAAAATCCCAGAAAAACAGCACAGTTCTGTTACTCTTGTCGTACCTGGCACCATTTTCTTTTAAATTAGCTTCTCAATCATCATCTGGAAGGAAGCCATTCTGAGCAACACCATTAAAAACAGCTCTGATAAAGCATGGTCACTACTATGTGCCATAAGGCAGGTCCACATATGAGTGAGTACATATCATGTTTGTCTTTTTGTGATTGGGTTACTTCGCTCAGAATGGTTTCTTTGAGTTCCATCCATTTTCCTGCAAATTTCAAGATTCCATTGTTTTTTTCTGCTGAGTAGTACTCCATTGTGTAAATGTACCACAATTTATCTATCCACTCTTCAGCTGAGAGGCATCTAGACTGCTTCCAGTTTCCGGCTATTACAAATAATGCTGCTATGAACATGGTTAATCAGATGTCCTTGTTATATGAATGTGCATCTTTTGGGTATATGCCTAGGAGTGGAATTGCTGGATCTTGTGGTAGACTGATTCCCATTTTATTGAGGAGTCGCCATACAGATTTCCAAAGTGGCTGTACAAGTTGCCACTCTCACCTTCAGTGGAGAAGTGTTCCCCTTTCTCCACATCCTCTCCAACATGAACTGTCATTGGTGTTTTTGATTTTGGCCATTCTGACAGAAGTAAGATGGTATCTCAGAGTTGTTTTGATTTCCATTTCCCTGATGGCTAAGGATGTTGAACACTTTCTTATGTGTCTTTCAGCCATTTTAGATTCCTCTATTGAGAGCTGTCTATTTAGTTGTATACCCCACTTTTTAATTGGATTGTTTGGTGTTTTGGAGAATAGCTTCTTGAGTTATTTGTATATTTTGGAGATCAGCCCTCTGTCAGATGTGGGGTTGGTGAATATCTTTTCCCAGTCTGTGGGCTGCCGTTTTGTCTTGTTGACTGTCTCCTTTGCCTTACAGAAGCTTCTCAGTATCTGAGACCTTCTCAGGAGGTCTCATTTATCAATTGTTTACCTCCCTGCCTGTGCTACTGGTGTAATGTTCAGGAAGCGGTCTCCTGTACAGACTAATTCAAGGGTATTTCCCACTTTGTCTTCTAATAGGTTCAGTGTAGCTGGATTTATGTTGAGAGTTTGATCCATTTTGACTTAAGTTTTTTGCAAGGCGATAGGCTTGAGTCGAACTGCAGTCTTCTACATGTCTGCAACTAGTTTTGCCTGCACCATTTGTTGAAGATGTTCTCTTTGTTCCATCGTATAAATTTGGATTTTTTGTCAAAAATCAAGTGTTCATAAGTGTGTGGGTAATATCAGGGTTTTCAATTCTATTCCATTGGTCTACCAGTCTATTTTTCTGCCAATACCAAGGTATTTTCAGGACTATAGCTCTGTAATAGGGCTTGAAGTCAGGGATGGTGATGCCTCCAGAAGTTCCTTTGTTGTATATGGATGTTTTGGCTATCCTGGGTCTTTTGTTTATCCATATAGAGTTGAGAATTGTTCTTTCAAGGTCTGTGAAGAATTGTGTTGGGATTTTGATGGTGATTGCATTGAATCTGTAGATTGCATTTGGCAAGATTGCCATTTTTACTATGTTGATCCTACCTATCCAAGACCATGGGAGAGCTTTCCATTTTCTGTTATCTTCTTTAATTTCTTTCTTTAGAGACTCAAAATTCTTATGATACAGGTCTTTCACATTTTTGGTTAGTGTTATCCCAAGGTATTTTATGTTGTTTGTGGCAATTGTAAAGGGTGATGTTTCTCTGATTCCTTTCTCCACCAATATGTCATCGGTGTATAGTAGGGCTATGGATTTTTTGAGTTAATCTTGTATCCTGCCAGTCTGCTGAAGGTGTTTATCAGCTGTAGGAGTTCCCTGGTTGAGTTTTTCGAGACACTAATGTAGACTATCATATCGTGTGCAAATAGTGAGAGTTTGACTTCATCCTTTCCGATTTGTATTCCCTTCATCTCTTTTTGTTGTATTATTACTCTAGCTTGGACTTCAAGGACAATATTGAAGAGGTATGGAGAGAGTGGACAGCCTTGTCTTGTCCCCAATTTTAGAAGAATTGCATCAAATTTCTCTCCATTTAATTTGATGTTGGCTGTTGGCTTGCTGTATATTGCTTTTCTTATGTTGAGGTATGTTCCTGTTATCCCTGATTTCTTCAAGACCATTATCTTGAAGGATTGTTGGATTTTGTCAAAGGCTTTTTCGGCATCTAGTGAGATGATAATGTGGGTTTTTTTTCAGTCTGTTTATATGGTGGATTACATTGATGGATTTATGTATGTTGAACCATCCTTGCATCCTTGGGATAAAGCCTACTTGATCATGGTGGATGATTTCTCTGATATGATCTTGTATTCAATTTGCTAGTATTTTATTGAGAATTTTTGCATCAATGTTCATGAGGGATATTGGTCTGTAGTTCTCTTTCTTAGTCATGTGGCTTGGGTATCAAGGTTATTGTAGCCTCGTAAAAAGAGTTTGGCAATGTCCCTTCTGCTTCTATTTTGTGAAACAATTTGAAGAGTATTGGTATTAGCACTTCTTTGAATTTCTGGTAGAATTCTGCAGTGAATCCATCTGGCCCCGGGCTTCTTTTGCTTGGGAGACTTTTGATGACTGCTTCTATTTCCTTGGAGGTTATAGGTCTGTTTAAGTTGCTTATCTGTTCTTGATTCAATTTTGGTAAGTGATAACTGTCCAGAAAATTGTCCATTTCCTTTAAATTTTCCCATTTTATAGAGTACAGGTTTTCAAAGTATGACCTGAAGATTCTCTGGATTTCTTCAGTGTCCGTGGTTATATCGCCGTTTTCATTTCTGATTTTGTTAATTTGCATGATCTCTCTCTGCCTTTTGGTTAATTTGGATAACCGTTTGTCTATTTTGTTGATTTTCTCAAAGGACCAACTCTTTGTTATATTGATTTTGTGAATTGTTTTCTTTGTTTCGACTTTATTGATTTCTGCCCTCGGTTTGATTATTTCCTGGCATCTGATCCTCCGGGGTGAATTTGCTTCCATGTTTTCTTGAGCTTTCAGCTGTGATGTCAGATCTCTGGTGTGACTGTTCTCTAGTTTCTTCATGTGAGCACTTAGAGCTATGAACTTTCCTGTTAGTACTGCTTTCAAAGTGTCCCATAAGTTTGGTTATGTTGTGTCAACATTTTCATTGAATTCTAGGAAGTCTTTAATTTCTTTCTTTATTTCTTCCTTGACCCAGGAATGTTGCAAATGCATGTTGTTCAATTTCCATGAGTTGGTAGGTTTTTTGCACTTTGATTTGTTTTTGATTTCTATTTTTAAAGCATGGTGGTCTGACAAGACACAGGATATTATTCCATTTTTTTGTACCTGTTGAGGTTTGCTATGTTGCCGAGAGTGTGGTTGATTTTTGAGAAGGTTACATGTGATGCTGAAAAGAAGGTATATTCTTTTGTGTTTGGATAAAAAGTTCTATAAATGTCTGTTATTCCCAATTGGGTCATAACATCTGTTATTTCCTTTGTCTCTTTGTTAAGCTTTTGTCTGTTGGTCCTGTCCAGTGGTGAGAGTGGGGTGTTGAAGT
>NW_023277304.1:0-15292 GCF_003668045.3 Cricetulus griseus | reverse complement strand
GATTGGCGTGAGAAGCCTCAGAATTTCATAAGAAACATCATGTAAATAGCAAAGGTTTGAAAAAGGACTTCTCCATCACTTGGCAACAAGCCAAGGAGATAGTAAGAAACTGTCCTACTTGTTCCTTTTATAAACAAACTCTATTGCCAGCAGGTTGTACTCCTAAGGGTATTCGGAGAAATGAGGTTTGGCTGATGGATGTCTTTCACTTTGCAGAGTTTGTAAATTTGAAATATGTGCATCATACTATAGACACATTCTCAGGGTTCCAATGGGCTGCTGCTCTTAACTCTGAAAAAGCTGATTCTGTTGTTACACACCTGCTAGAGGTGATGGCAGTTATGGCTATACCTGCACAAATAAAAACTGACAATGCTCCAGCATATGTCTCTACGAAATTGTAACAATTTTTCAAATATTATAACTTAAAGCATGTTACCGATATACCACACAATCCTACAGGACAAGCAGTGGTTGAGAGATCTAATAGAACACTTAAGGATATGCTCAACAAACAAGCTTGGAAGACTAAACCTCACAAACATAGGCTGCATAGTGCTTTATTAACACTAAACTTTCTTAATGCCAATGAAAACGGACAAACAGCTGCATAAAGACACTGGACTATGGAAAAAACTGCTGAACTCAATCAGCCGGTATACTTCAAAGATGTACTAACCTCTGTATGGAAACCAGGACATGTATTATGTTGGAGTAGGGGTTTTGCATTGGTTTCTACAGGAGAAGAAAAAACTTTGGATACCATCAAAGTTGATCAAGATTCGAGGTGAAAAGGAAAAACCTCTCGACGAGGAGAAATGACAGGTATTCTACTAAGTATATCTTATAAACTAAATAGAAACCTCCCAAAAGAAAGGGAAGTGTTTTGCTTTTATCTTCACAGGAAAACTCATCTCCAGAAGGCAAAGGACACTGCATGTTTGAAGATGACTAGAAGAAAAGGTAGCTATAACCATCAAATAGAAGGAATGTGCCATACTGTAAACTTTACAGCTGTCTCTCAAAAAACTCTATTTCTCTTTATTTCCTAGTCCCTATTCAATTAAACCAATGCTGGACTTAGAGGTGGATTTGGCTTTCCTCCTCTAAAATCCAAGCACATTATTTAACTAAGCTTTAGTGTTTCTGTGTTGTATCAAGAAGCCAATTGATGTAATACAAAATAAAAGAAGAATTTGGGGACTGTCTTTGTCTTTTCTTGGATCTTTCTCTCAAGGTGTACACCCTTTCATAATTGTTATGCTCCCATGGTTGCATTCCCTAGCATGTGTACATACACAAGCAAACATTTCTCTGCTAACTGTTCATGTTTGAGTCCCACACAGCCAATAAAGACCTGCCTAACAACAATCCCTGGACACCCTAAAAAGAAAATGGGCCACAGCTCCTCGACTGCACTAGATCCAACTTACTCCATTTCAGCTGACACTCCGGCCAGAGGTTCGGGTACTGACTTCAATCAAGTTGAGGATTTCAAGCGAGATCTTCAATCAAGTAAATCCCATCTAACATGGACTGGATACTAACATTTTCTTTCTACAGGACCCCACATGACTATCATCGTCCCATTTCAACAGGAAGTAACTTGAAAAATGCTACGCCCCCTTTCCCCATTGTTGTCACTTAGGATAGTGTATATACCTAGTTAGGAATAGCTTCCTATTGTTTATAACTTTAGGGTTTAGTTAAAATAGATAGTTATCTTCTTATATTTTACCTTTATACTGTTAAGTTTTAATCCTCTTTTAGACTAAAAGGGGAATTGTAGGGGAAGCTGTAGCCACGCCTTCTTAGGGGCTGGCTACAGGAGTACCTGAGGGCTTGTGAGGGCGTGGTCAGAGTGAGTAGGGGGACTGCGTTTTCGGTTTCGGTCTCTCTTTGCTTCTTGCTGTACAGACTACCACCGGCTGGCTGGTTCGCTCTGTAAGTAAGGCTTTTCCCTATTAAATACCCTTATATTTCTACCTGACTCCGTACTGGTAATTTCTTACTATAATTTAGGAATAATAAGAAACTCAATAAAGTGCATCACCAACTAAGTGGGGGATTCTACCTTCACCCCTGGTGTGGTGGTTTGGAGAAGGGTGAAAACACTGGAGAGGTTATGGAACTAGACTGTGGCGTCTTTCTGGAGAAGTTCATCACTGGGTGTGAACATTTAGAGCGGATAGCTTCACCTGGCTTCTAGCTCACTCTCTACTTCCTGCATTTGGTTAAAGATGTGATCTCTAAGCTTCCTGTCCCCACTGTCATGCCTGTCACTTACTGCCAAGCTTCTCCCCCATGATGGGTTCTTGTCTCTCTGGAACCATAAGTCAAAATAAACTCTTCCATAAATCACTTTGGGTCATGGTTTTTATTATGGCAATAAAGGTAACAAGTGAACCAGGTGATATTTGGGAGTTTACAATTTTAATTACGATATAGACTGCTTTTTATTGATACTTATAATCCCCAAACTTCTAAATTACAAGAGTCAGAAGTTCCTTCTAGTTCATGAAAAATTCAATTTTACCATGAAAGACTTTTGTGTGACTTGGCTATAACTCAATTCAATAGCAAGCATGCTTTTCTCATAAAGACTCTGCCTATAAATATTTCAGATACATTCAACTACAAGTAGCATCAATTGCATAGATGTGTAACTCTTACAACACCATTAAAACATGTGGCCATATCTTTCTTGTACAAATAAAGCCCAGCAAGTCCAGTCGGTAGAGCATGAGACTCTTAATCTTAGGGTCTTGGGTTTGTGCCCCTCATTGGGTACCACAATGCAAATGGAGTTCTTAATTGGTCTAAATAATAAAAATCTAGAATCAGATATAGAGGAAAATGCTGAGAGATCAGAGAGATGAAGGATCAAGCTAAACCTACCTTTTACTTCATTGGCATCTCAGCAGACAAGAGAGCGAGTTCCTGTTTCTTCCTGCTTAAATCTCTCTTGCCAAACATCTTACTTCCTGCTTGTGCCCAGTCATCTCACTTCCTATTTTCTCCCAGTCAAGTCACTTCCTGTCTGTCTGTACTGACCTCCAAACCTCTATGGTTAGCTAGTGGCTAGCACCATCCTCTGATCTTCAGACAGGCTTTTTTGTACAAAGATGGTATCACCACAAAAACATAAAATCTATATATCATCTATGGGGCATGCAAGTGTAATATGTGGTAGTTTGAATGTAACTGGACTCCAAAGTTCATAGGGATGGGTACTATTAGGAGGTGTGGCTTTGTTGAAGTAGGTGTGGCCTTGTTGAAGGAAGTGTGTCACTGTGGGGGTGGGCTTTGAGGTCTCATATATGCTCAAACTATACTCAGTCTATCAGACCACTTCCTGTTGCCTGTGGGTCAAGATATAGGACCCTCAACTCCTTCTCCAGCACCAGCCTACATGCTACCATCACAGGCTATCACACCATGATAATGGAAATATATAAACCACCCCTATTAGATGTTTTTCCTCTATAAGAGATGCTGTGCTCTATAAGAGAAGATGGCTTTCTTCACAGCAAGAGAAACCCCAACTAAGACACAAGGCATGGGCTATTCTTCCTCCTCGATCATGTTTTGCCAAGCCACTACAGTTTATCAATATTTGATGCACTGACTATGATACATGTGTAACTTCTCCACAAAGTTATATGATTAACCACACTATCCACTTATATGTTTTCTCAAGCTGTGAGAATTTACTAAAACTTGAGTGAATTTCTTTTCTTTTTAAATGTTACTTATTTGCTGTGTATGCATGTTTGTGCATACATGTGGGACAGAAAATACATGGGTGTCAGAGGAAAATTTGTGGGAGTCAGTTCTCTTCTTCCACCATATAAGCTCCAGATCACACTTGAGTTGTCAGACTTGGTGGCAAATGATTTTACCCACTGAGATATCCTATCAGCCCTTGAGTGTTTTTTTTCCTAAAAGTCTGTGAACTTTTCCCCCATGGTAACCTTGGTACAGAATTGGCCTAATGAGAAGATGTAAACCCCCCCCACAGAGACAAGACAGTGCCCTACTTGATGCTCCCAAATGTGTCACTGGGTGATATTTTGTATATATGCTCTTGAATTCATTTTAAGATAAGCAACTTTCATTGAAATTGAAAGACTATTTCAAAGCCTTCTCTTTCCCAGTAGACATAAAAAGTTTAGCAAAATCTAAATGATCCAAGATGGGCTAACAGAACAGTAAAGATCTAGGAAGATACCTGGAGGCTTTGGCATCATGTTGTTGGAAACCTCATGGAGTAGAGTGAAGGTCAACAGGAGTAGTGGCAGTTGGCCTGTCCACAGAACTCAGTCTAAGCTCTAGTCATGGTGACATTTAATTCTTACAGCCACTCCATCTTTCTGGCATTTGGATAAGGAAACTAAGCAGGGAGACCTGGGTGTTTGGGGGTTTACCAAGCAGGTGAATGGTGTGCCCATGGCTGGGACCCAGAAGACCAGGTTCTGACCAGCCTGTGACCCCAGGCTTCTATACTGCTCTTTCTGGAGAACAGTGAGGACTGTGAATAAATGCTCTTCTCTGAGATGAGTAGCATTTCCTTCCCAGTCAGCAGACTGTACTGAATGGAATGATACAAATCATTTCAAGCAGCTTGGAGATGACAGACTCACGTTCTGCTTTCTTAAACAGCCAACTGGTCACCAAGGCTGTGGCACTATCCTTGAAGTCTTTCAGGTAGAAAAGAGAAGTGTTCGTTGTTTAACCTGATAAGCTGTGTTCATGTGTTTAATGCATTTTAATCACCCTGAGCCTTTTTCTTTCACTGGAATCACTTGCACGAAGATGTAGACAATTTATGCACCAACCCCCCCATGACCTCTTGGAAAACTTTAGTCTTGTATACTAGTCTGATCTCTTCTTCTTCTTCTTCTTCTTCTTCTTCTTCTTCTTCTTCTTCTTCTTCTTCTTCTTCTTCTTCTTCTTCTTCTTCTTCTTCTTCTCCTCTTCCTCCTCCTCCTCCTCCTCCTCTTCTTCTTCCTCTCCCTCCTCCTCCTCTCCTCTTCTTCTCCTCCCCTCCTCACCCTCATCATCTATATAATGGAAGAGTCAGGTTGCATACCTCTAAAGCATTTTCTGGTAAGAACATTCTTGCTATTTGATGACCTCAGAAGTATCTGCTCATGGCGGGAGCCTTTACATGCTAAGCAATATCTTTGCTCACCAAGGGAAGTCTCGCATTAAATAGAGCTTTCAAAGATTATCTCAGCTGAGTCTGTTTATTATCCACAGGATAAAATGTCTTGAAAATGAGGCCACATGACTAACGATGTAGTTTACTAATAACTGGGTAACCCCACTTCACAAGTCC
Source organism: Cricetulus griseus (assembly GCF_003668045.3). NCBI lineage: Eukaryota > Metazoa > Chordata > Mammalia > Rodentia > Cricetidae > Cricetulus > Cricetulus griseus. The sequence goes on along the minus strand of NW_023277304.1, from coordinate 9,951 downwards.
TGGCCCTTTAGCAGGAACAATGAATAAGCTTGACTCCTTCTTCTGGGGCTAAGATAAGAATCTCAAGGTATCCCTTAGATGTTGTAATCTGCTTTGAACTTTGGCTCAAGCTATTTCCATGAACATTCTCTGTCTCTACTGGGGTAGATACTGTAGAAGACAGAACACTACAAATCACTTTGTTTAAACTTACAGAAGAGTCTGCTGTTAATTAAAGCCAGCCAGTGACGTGCAGCCAGTGTCTGGGGCACTTCTGACTATATTGGTTCCTTGACAGTTGCACTTGCCTCCCCGTGTGTATGGTTTGAACTGAGTCCAAAATGAAATCGCTAAATCTGAGATAGCTGTTGTTTAAACAGGAGAGGGAGGGGGCAATTTTCAGAGAGACAGGGAGATGGGCCCTGTATCATATTGAAAACGTTACTATTTGTAGATTATTTTTTACTGTGTCCTGCAGAATGCCTCTGGAAGCTTCTGGATCATTTACTGATGTTTTTCACCACACAAATGTCAAAACTGCACTTCTGCCCCAAGGGAGTCCTGCCATGGGCAGAGGGGAAATAGCATGAGACACCTGCCCCATCTCAAAGGATGCTGGGGATGGGTGAATTTGAATCCATTTGAATATTTGTTAATGGAGAAAAGGATCCCGAAAAGTCAGGGGGGCCTTAAGAAAATTGCTCACACTATGAAAAATATGGTTCTCTTTTAGTTTGACAGGCATTTGGTGTATAAGAAAAGTTAACCAAAATATCTACCTCCAAATACCAGAATGACTTAAAAATGAAGAGACACTTCCACTTTCTAAAAGACAAATTGGCATTACAGGTGTATACAAAAAACTTGGCTATGTGCTTATGTATACCCTAAACTTGGGGTATGTTTTATTAACACAATATCCCTTCTAAACATCCACTAATAATATTATATCCACATAAAATGCAATACATTGGTCTAGATAGATATATAAAAAGAGAGCACATTGATGATAAGTATATACAGTTAGATGAGACAGATAGATTATAGACATAGATAGATGATAGGTAGATGAAAGATAGAGGATGGATAGATAAATGATAGGTAAACAGAAAAGGCATAGATACATAGTACATACATTGATAGTGGATAGACAATAAAATACATAGGTAGATGATAAAAGAACATAGGCTAGATATACCAACATGATATATAATAAATGATGGGTTATATAAATTATAAATAAACAAAAGATATATAGCTATATAGACAGAACAGATAGATGCATAGACTGAGAGCAGATAAATAATAGAAGAGACAGATGATAAATAAATAGATGCTATATAGACATGTGTATATATAAATATATACAGTATATAATAAGATGATAAGATAGATAGTTATATAGGTAGAAGATAGATAGATTAGACACATGGCATATAAATACATAGAAGCAGAGATGGATGGTTGATAGATAACAGGATAGACTGATGAGAAATAGTCACATAGTTTGATATATGATATCAACATATGTGATACATATATATGGATATATATAATAAGTAAATATGATACATACTAGAGAGATGACACGATAGATAGGTGACAGATGAAACAGATATGTGCATAGATAGACATAGATGGGCAGATAGACAGACAGACAGACAGATAGACAGATGATAGATAGATAGATAGATAGATAGATAGATAGCCATAGATGGGCAGATAGATAGATAGATAGATAGATAGATAGATAGATAGATAGACAGACAGACAGATAGACAGACATATATGGGTAGATGGACAGACAGACATACAAACAGACAGACAGATAGAGATGTTTAGTGTTTCATTTTATACTTCAGAGAAATTTTCATTTTTGAAAGTCTATTGGGGTAGCTGCTTTTACTACCAGGATTTGGTTTTGCTTGCCACAGCCCTTGGGTGTTCTGACACAGAACTGGAACTCCTTTCTTTCATTTTTTTAAAAAATATTTTTAATTAAAATAGAATTACATCACTTTTCCCTCCAATGCCATTGTCTCCATGGAACTAATAACTCTTGCGCTGCAAGCATAGCCCTTGATTTTTTGAAGGACTTCTGGAATTAGAAAAATTGTCTATTCTGTCTGGTTTCTAGGCTCTCAACTCCTGAGACAATCTGTATCAAAGGTAGGTGCGCAAGCCATTTTTGTTGATTTGGAGTCATGGTCTCCTGGTCCCTGTGCCTATATCTGAGGCTGGCAAAGGCCCCTTGACAGTCTGGCTCTGGCTCACAGGAAGATGCCCAGTGCTATGTTTTCAGAACCTCTTGGGGTTAGTTAGGTTTTTTGTTTGTGTGTTTGGTTGGTTGGTTGGTTGGTTTGGAAGATCCTAACAGGTTGGTGTAAGGTGTAGGGGGTTCAAAGAGAGGGGCAAAATCAGGAATTGGGGTTATAACAAGGACCCTCAGATAGGGAAGTCAAAATGTAGCACTTTATTGGTAGCTAAGTTTCAGTCCAAAGCTAGGCATTGATCACTGAAGAAGGCCATGAAGGACAGTTTCTGTGTAGAAGCCTGGCTCCATGAGCTCTGTGTTTGCTTCTCTGGCTTTGCCTACTGTTTAGAAACATAGACGAATCCTTCAGAAAATATCAAAGGAAATAATTTATCAATGAATTAAAATTTTTTCACGTTCTCTGACTTTTGGGGGAGAGTTGATGCTCATCTTCTGTGGTCTGTGGATTGCAAACCTGAGATCATCAGAAGTCTGCTGGCCTTTCCTTCCTGGGGTTCTTTCGGGGGGCAATCTCTCTTCTAAGACTGTAGAAACGATGAGCAAAGAGTGTGGAGGCAGAATCTGGTTCAAATCCAAGTTGGTTCAATAGCTTTGGGAGTTGGCTTACTCAATTCCCAAGGCTTCAGTTTTTTCATTCAACAAACAAAAACTTTATTGATTATCAATGGGAATGGGAGCTTACCATGGCGCAAGAGTTGAGGTCAGAGCATAGCTTTGTGGATTGGGTCACTTCTCTTCTGTCACTTTGTGAGGCTTCCAGGGATGCTAGGCCATCAGGCTGGCACAGCATTCACCTTGGCCCAAAAGAAACCATGCTGCCAGATGCCAGTTACTCCTTTTTAAAATGGAAAGAAGGAAAGCATCTATCTTGGGATTTTTGGTACTTCAGGGTAAGAATTTTTTAAAGGCAGATAAAAGTCATTTGATTTAATGCCAGGTATGCAACAAATGCTAATATCATGAGCTCCTGTGATTGTTTTCATAATCTTCCTCTATGATAGTTCTCAGGAACTGAAGCTCTAGGGAAGTTGACAGATATCCCTAAATGGCTCCATGTGTTCAAAGGAATCCAAGGCCAGCAAGAGTAAAATACCTGTCAATCACTCCCTTCCTAGGCCAACCTTGCATTTCTAGACTGATAACTCTAGAAAGTATTCAAGGAGTGATCCTGGAAAAGACACCAGGCAAGTGCATGAAATTGCCCGGTTCTTTCACACTGGATTTGCTTTCTACATACAACACGAGCTTTTAAAATGATTACTGGATAAGAACTTTTCTGTGATGGGCTGAATAAATATTTCCATGTCCCAGCTGCTTCTGTGGGATTCTGTAGTATTGTTTTTACTTATTTGGATGGATGCTTTGTGGCTTGATGATTTTAGATTGTGTTTCGTTCTAAATAGTCACACATTCATCTTAAGTGACAACCAGATTTTAATATTTGCAAGAGGGCTATTATTGATAATAGACTAAATATCACTTCGAGCACACAAATCCCCACCCCCAAGAAAGTTACCTGAACACAGATATACCAATCTCAAACTACTAGCAAGTTGGGTACATCAGGCAGAAGTTGCTGAAAAACACACATTCTTAGCAAAAATCTGGGTTTGAATTCTTATTTGAAATTAACTAGCAAAACTAGTTTTCTGAGTCTTATAATCCAGGGGCAGGGGAGACAGCTCAGCTGTTGGAGCTTGCCATGCAAGGAAGGGTGAGATTCCCAGCAGCCACATACACATAAACTGGACACAGTGGCGTGAACTTGTAATCCCAGAGGTGGGGTGCAGAGAAAGAAAGATCCAACGGGCTCCATGGTTAGCCAGCCTATCCGTGAATTCCAGGCCAGTGAGAGACTCAGCCTCAAGACCCCCAAATGATGTGACAGACTTTGATGACTCCCCCATGGAAGGCCTCACCCTCCCTGGGGAGTGGGTGGAGGGTCTGTGGGGGTCTGTGGGTGGCATGGAAGGATGGGAGGGAGAGGAAACTGTGATTGATATGTAACATGACATTGGTATGACATCCAAGGTTGACCTTTGACCCCCCACATGCACCTACAGCCATGCACACACATAAGCATGCATGCACACACACACACACACACACACACACACACACACACACACACACACACACGAGAGAGAGAGAGAGAGAGAGAGAGAGAGAGAGAGAGAGAGAGAATGAGAATATCATAATTAATCCTTTAAAGACAAGCAAACATGTTCCATAAATATGAGCTAGCCTACATCATGTTGGCTTAAATACAAATATTTACAGATCACTGCTGGAACTTTCTGATGTGGTTACGACACTTGCCAAAGACGGTGAGAGTGACTGTAGTGGTTAACTCAGCACCACGGGATAGATTTGGGGGATTTCAGCTGTAGAATATGGCTTCAGTTTGGGTGAATCATTTGTTTACTTTTTGAACATTACACAGGGTGATCATCCCCATCCAAAAATATGGATTCCAAAATGCTCCCAAACCTGAACCTTTCTGAGCTCTGACATGATGCTACAAGTGGAAAATTCTACCTCCAACTCAGGTGGCAAGCAGAATTAAAAATTCAGGCAGATTCAAAATTAATTACATACAATTGCCTTCAGGCTACCCGTATGTGGTATGTATGAAGTACAAATGGTTTCCATGTTCTGACTTACATCTCAACTCCAAGATAGCTCATTAAGTGTATGCAATAGACGAAAATATCCCCAAAACAAAAAACAAACAAGCAAACAAAAGAGCTTCCTGAAACACTTATTTAAATTAATTAATGTTTTGATTTTTAATACAAGGTCTTGTGTATCCCAGGCTGGCCTAACTCACTATATAGCCCTGAAATCCCAATCTTCCAGCCTCCTCCTCTCAACTGCTGGCATTCCAGGTGCTCGTCAGCATGCCTGGCTCTGGAACTCTTTTGATCCCAAGCATTTTGGAGAAAAAAGACCCAATGAATTCCAGTTCTCTGCAGGCCTAGAAAAGAAATGCCAATCTTCCTCCCAACATGTAGGTGTCAGAGATCGATTAAATATACTCCCCTTTGCTTCACAAACATACTAAATTCCAATGCTCCATTTAGGTCGCTTTCTCGTCATGTCGTCCTGGGCCACTTCTGTCCATCATAGTTGTCCTCTTTCTCCTCACCCGATGACAAATGATAGCAGAGATGCTGTTCCCTCCACGCCAGGTTAAGTGATCCACTGCTGTCAGTGACTTTGGCGTTCAGATGGATGACAGGCAGCCCTGACTTCCTTCATGCTTCCCCCACCCCCCCACCCACCCGCAAAGTTTTCTTTATTATTGCTTGTGTGTGTGTGTGTGTGTTGTGTGTGTGTGTGTGTGTTGTGTGTGGTGTGTGTGTGTGTGTTTGTGTGTGTGTGTGTGTGTGTGTGTGTGTGTGTGTGTGTGTGTGTTCATGAGCACACGTGCAAGCACACAGGTGTGTGTGTCCCAAGGTAAATGTGAAGCTAGAGAGCAGCTTTTTGGAGTTGGCTTCCCCCTTCTGCCCTGGGATGTGGGGATGGAACTCACGTGATCAGGTTGGAGGGAAGCTCCCTGATCCACTGAGCTATTTGGCCAGCTACTCCTCTCTGTTTCTTCACTCCTAAATCTCTAGTGGCCCCCTTTATACTCGCTCATTCCTAGGTCCTCCTTCTTAGGGCAAAAATTGGAATTGCTGTCCATGAATTAGTAAGCAGAAATGGTCCACTTGGAAAAACTTCAAGTCTGTTTGCTTTATTTCCTTTACATGATCCACTCTTTTGACCCACCATGACAACCCCAGCTGCCTCAGCTGGTCCAGAATCTGCCTCCTTCCATCTGCTTTTCTCCATGGCTTGATGAAGCGTCACAAACCTTGCAACCAAACTCCAGCACAGGATCACCATTTCAAGGCATCTATCTGTGTCATGACTGGGTTCTTCATATCGCCAGCAACCTTCCACTTATTGGTGGGCAGCTAATCGTCCAGTACTCTTCAATGTCTATTAAAAAAATCTACATCATTCTCCTTAAGAGCTCCATCCCCCCAAAGCCCCTAAAGTACTACTTTCATAAATAAATAGATGTGAACAGGCAACACGTTGAAGCAGATATGAGAAACGTGTTGAGCACGCCCATCCTGACCTCGTGACTTTTCAGCCCACAAGACATCTTTTCTCCAACTGAGGACCTTGCCTTTAACAGCATTTTCTCTCTCCCTTGAGCCCTTTCCAAAACGCATCATCTTGGCTCCACCCAGATGTTCCCCTGTTTTCATAGGGTCCTGCCTTTGGTACTGTTGCATGCAAGTTTTCCTGGCTTCCACATTCCCTCCCAGGTTGACCTTTTCCCTCGGCACCCATGGGTTCTGTCTCTCCACACCTTTATAGAATTAGCAATCTTGGTTGCCTTGCATGCTTTCCCTGTTTCTCATTGTTTCCTTAGAGCACACGGCCTGATTCATCCTCGTATTTAGCACTGTGATTCTCTCAGGGAGGCACAATAAGATTTTATTGAAAACTGTAAGGTCACGTTCAGTCCCTAACTCTTGACTTGCCAATGGAGCAATAAGAAAAGAGGACCCAGGGGCCCACCCAAAGCCACATGGAGGGCTCTGCATGGCAAACTGAGGAGCACGGAATTTTCCTAAAAAATCTTGCAAAAGGCTTGAGAGTTTCCTTGAGAAGCTGTTTCCTCCCTTCTCACAGCCTCTGCCCCTGCTTCCACCCTCTTTCTGTTTCAGGAACATTTCCTTGTGCTCAACAGTGACACACTGTTGCTCCAAAAGTCTGTTCAGCTCTTGTCATCTGGCTTTGCCTGGCTATTGCCCAGGGTTTCACTCTCGTGTGTGCTTTCAAGTACTTTAGGACTAGACATAGACTACTCTGTGTGGACACTGAACACTGGCTCTGAGAAACAGACTTCAGATTTCCGTACCCAGCTGGCATTTAGCACCGTATCAGTCACAGATATCTCCGACTATGTTCCTCACTCTGCACTCATGATGGCTCCATGATTGTGCCTCCCTGTGTGTCCCCATCAATTCACCAAGAGTTGGGAGAAGTAGATTTTGGGGTTACATTTTGCCTGCCTTCTCCTCCATCCACTTCCAGTCTCCCTCCAAGCTCTGTTGACTGAGTGTATATTGATGTCTTGGCTTTCTCTGCTCCTGTGTAACTATTCCACAGCTTCCAGGAGAGCGCAATCATTTCATGCCTAGAATGCAAGGGCCTCCCCACTACTCTGCTGTGATCGCACTGCTCCTCTGAAAGTCATTCCCTGGAGGCAGCAGACTTATCTAGTCCCTACAGAACCCAAACATGGTGTGCTGTTTGAAGGAAGCCATTGGTGGCTGCCATCCCATCTGAAACAAGGCCCAAGTTCCCTTTTAAGGCCTCCAAGCCCCATCCTCCTTGGAAAGTCTGACTTGTCTTGACTCACATGTTTCAGCAGTGTGAAACTCTTAATGTCCCCAGAATGCTTTCTCCACCCTCTTTGGTCTACATGAAAGGTTTTTGTTGGAGCTCAGTGATTAATACCACCCGGATTGATGTCTCTTACGACACCGAAGGCTAGACTAAACTCCCCCACCCTAAGGAACGGACCCTTATTACAAGCTTTGGTAATTCATTTACTTTATCAGGCACATATACTGTGACATGTGTTTACATATGTGTGTATATATACCAAACTTATAATACATGACAGCCATCTGTGAACATCACGGATCTGGAAATGCACTCTTGTCACTGTTTGTGACACTGCAGTGACAACCACAGGATATGGACAGAATGAGGTACTTGTGGACTATGCAAAAGTTCTCACTTCTGACTAATGGAGACAATTCAGGGAAAAGCATGACCTCATCTTTCTCTCAAGTAGACTAGAATGTGTGGACAATTGGGCTTTGGAAAAATCTCACTCTGTGTATCACAGTGTGTTCACACATACACAGACGTATGCATGAACCCTCATTTAACTCATTCATAGTCAATGGAACTTGCTATTGTTTGGTGCCACTATAGTGACTAGAGGTATAGAAAGAAACAGTGCAGTTCTCTTGTCTCTCACATCCCAGAGTGAGGAGGATTCTGGAACTGGAGGCAACATATCAGTGAATAAGAGGACTTTGAACGGTGCTAAGTCATTCCACAGAACAGTTTACTAGTCTCCAAATAAGGGACCAGAAAGTTCTAGGTCCTGAAAATACAAAGGAGTAGGTAAGGATCCATGGCAACATGGAGATTGCAATTGAAATTCAAATTGGAACACATGGCAGAGTGAAAGGGGTTGCCTCCATGAGGACGACAAAGAAGGCTTCTGTCAGGAGATACTTAGGTCTGAACAATAGCATCAGCATGCCGTGCTCACGTTGGGAATCTGAAACATTCCAAAGTAGAAGAAGACAATGAGATGATGAGACACATGGGCACAGAAAGGAGGTGACAACAGTGAGGCCATTGGAGAGGCCCCCCTGCACACAAGGTCTCCTGGGAGTACACTCTTCTCTAGAGAGCAGATGCAGGTCAGCGCCCTGGCCAGGATGGCAAGGGCTTGTCCGGAGAGGCTCATGTGCAGGCCTTTCTAGGAAGGCCTTCTTGGAAAGAAAACATCTTTACTGCCATTTGCAAACCTGAAGATTTATATTTTATAGTGCTTCCATTAGTCTCTAACGGAGAAGAATGGTTGACTGTGCATCAACCATGTGGGAACACAAGACGATGCGTGCTGAGCACTGGCATTCCTCTTGGGAGCCTGGAATTCTCCTATGTGTCGGGGAGACAGTGCCTATGTGAACAGCCCAAAGGGATGCCTGAGAACTGGTTATCCCAGCTTCAACAGCTCATATGTGTCACGAGAGCTCTCTGTTGGAGGAGGGAAGTGCAGTCTGTGTGGTTATGCTGGGAAGGCGGACTTCATCCTGCTTGTGCCTGGTTTCCTCCCCCTCTTTCCTCACAAACCCTTCTGTTTCATTGGCTTTTCTTGGCATCTTTTCACGATAATCAATTGTAGCCATGAGTTTGGCTCCATTTTGGGTCTTGCCAATATTTCTAGTGAATCAATGACTCTAAGAGTTGTCTGGGGACACTGAACACCATGCAATATTTATATCATTTCGGAAGAAAGATTAAAATGAGTTTAAATGAATGGGTTGAATAGCAATGGCAGTAACACAGGGGAGGGTATAGGAAAGTCCAGGTCACCAGAAGAAAGGGCAACAAGGCTGTGTGGTGATGAAGCCGTATGTGGGTTTCATTATGTTTAGTTCTCTTCACTTGTTTTTAATTGAACATTATTTAGGAAATGTTTAAATATATGGTTGAATGTAAGGCTAAGATATTTTATTCTTCAAGTCATCCTTTCTGTATCACAGCAAAACCAATTCACAAAACTATCTTTAAGATGTCTCAAGATTGCATCATGCCACCATTCAATAAGTAGTCGTCAACACAAATGTTTTGTTGCACCCAGACACCATGAAGGCCTCTGGTGACTTAAAGGTGACAATGCCAACTTGCCTCTCACTTCAAAGAGCTCACTCAAAGGGAGAAAAATCTTAAAGTAGGATGAGCAAAAAGGCTGTGATGAGAAGGCATTTTCTGGAGCCCTGGCCACCCAGAGACACACGTGCTGTCCACAGCTATGTCTGACAGGTGAACTCAGAGAAGGGAGAGGCGAGTCAGCTCAGGGGGATTCCTGAAATAGCAGTGAA
>NW_023277303.1:0-15480 GCF_003668045.3 Cricetulus griseus | reverse complement strand
GCACTGCCTGGCTTAAAGTCTTATTTCTAAGATTAAGTGAGTATCTTTAAGGATCAGAATGCTAAGCTAAACAATGGCTACATCATACAATGAAACTAAAATTGCAATCTTATCCATATGGATAAGAAAAAAAATCACCTTAACCCCATACCAAAGTATTAATGTGCTTCAACCACATCATCCATTCAAGGCTGAATGTACAGTCACCTTTAAGATCTTGGCCATATGATCAGCTCCTTGCCACGTCAGATTACATCCTGTGAAGTTGACGGTCTTGAGAGTGACAGAGTTCTTTATACCCTGACAAACAACTAAAAAAAAGAGAAATGACACACAGTCAGACCAAGATCCTGTCAATTCGGTCACTCCTGGTTTACTCACTGTCCTCAGTCTATGTTAGTTTAGACTAAAATCACTGGACACAGTGGCACATGTCTTTAATGCCAGCGTTTAGGAGGCAGAGACAGGCGGATCTTCCTGAGTTTGAGGTCAGCCTGGTCTACATAGTGAGTTCCAGGCCAGCTAGAGCTACATAGTGAGACCTTGTGTCTCAAAACAAAACAAAACATGATGGCATTACAGCTGTTTTACTTGGAGATGGTCATGACTTGTTATTCTCTTTGTTCTATAGACCAGACTGGCAGAGAACTACCAGCTTCTGCCTCCCACATGCTGGGATTAAAGGTGTGCACTACAAAGCCCAGATCCCACAAATATTCCTTAAAGGAAAACTATAAACTATGAGCAAACAAGAACAGAATACTAAACACTACAAACTGTTTTATGGCATATCACAACCGTAAGTAAAGTTCAGACACTCTTAGGCATGATAAGCATTTCCCTGTAGAAGTGAGAACGGATTGGCATCTGAGCAGGCGCAGAAGGCAGCTCAGGCTGAGGAAGCAACCCAAAAAGGTAGACAGGGGTCACAGAACACAGGCAAACCTGAGATCAGCCTCCCGGGACAACAGTTAAATGGCATGACTCACTTTCTAAACCTCCATCTCCAATTGGACAATTGGCAAGAGACAGGTGCACCAAAGAGGCCGATTTACTCAATCCCTAAAGAGAGGAAAAAGTAAAATATGAATTGGGTATTTTCCCACCAAAACCAGCTATCAAATGTCTGTAGGCCACATGAACAAGGCTTACCTTTGTTAAACTAGTCAAATCTCTCTCTCTCAGAATCAACCCATTTAGCTCCAGGTTTCTTAGCACACTTGATATACTTAAGCAGCCTTTAAGAGCCTTACATAACTGGAAGCTCATGTCCTTGGATCTTATCGCAGGAACACGATTTCTGCAAACTCTGCGTGTATCAGAACCTAAAACAAATTCATTGTAAAAATCAGTGATATCAACCATACAACTTTAGTATTAAACTCCTAACTGCTAAGGAACAGAAATGAACCATTCAAAACCACATGAGATACATAAACATAAACCATGCATGGTATGGTTTCTTATGAAGGCAAAGAATTTGCACCTAAGGGATATCTTGAAGGGATGTCTCAATTTGCATATAAGAGAACCAGGGAGTAGGAGCCGACTGCGTGAAGGGATCCAAGCCTGACACCTGCTGGACAGTATAAATACTGCAGGTGTGAGGGCTACACCCTTAAGGATAGAAAAATGAGAGAAATTCAGAGGCAAGTCTGCAAGAGTTGGCTTTTACAACACAAGTGATGAGGCTGCCATTGGTACAATGAGGACAGTCAGAAAAATGTGCCCCACTGTTGGACTAATTACACAAAGGGAATGACCGGGGAGAGGCACCTAAATTCCACAGATTAGGAAAAACACCCCTTCCAACAGGTTTGGCTAGAGTACAGCTCATATTCCAGTGCCTTTATAAAGGAGGCACACACTGCAGCCAGTATGTGCTGGGGCTGTGCTAAGTAAGATAGCTTGCACAGAGGGAAACAGTTCAGGAGTGGCAAAACTAGCCAGGAGCTTCTTCAACAGTACAGGCTGACACAGCTGAGAGATGAAAAGTCTAAGAGGTCAAAAATCTATGGCCTAGACTCATTGGATACAAGACATGGAAACACTGCAAAGGTTGTCTGAAGGGAAATGGTCCACAGGCTGTCTCCTTATATTCAACATAAAATGCCTGCCTCGATTCTAGGCAACTCCCATCTTTCGTTTAATTTGGATCATTATAATGACAGTAGAGGGATCACAACACTGCCCTTGAAGAAGGATCACAAATGGTGCTCATCTCAGACCCAGCAAAGGGCTAAGCTTTCAAATAATCACTTCTCCTAGCTTATCACACCTTCCCTCTCAGCTGGCAACCTGCAGACACCTAACACATGCAGTGTGCTTTAATCCTAAGAATCCACAACAAGCTTGTTTCAGTGGCTTTTCAGATGTGTGACAATTAAGAGTTCAAAATATGAAATTCAAACCCTAGGTTGCCCCCAACACCTGTTTCCCTTACATGATACTCTCTCTAAAAATTAAAAAAAAAGGGGGACTGAGATAGCAAAATGGATAAAAGTTCACGAAAGGAAAACTGTGAGGACCCAAATTTGGATCGCCTGCAAGGTGAAAGGCAGTAATCTCTGGGAAGCCACAAGAGATGATCCCTGGGGCAAACGAGCTAACCAGACAATGGAATCAGCAAGTCCCCAGAGATCAGAAAACAGAAACAAAAACAACCCTGTCTCAGTAAATAAATTGGAAAGCAATAGAGGAAGAGACCCAGTGTCATTTCTAGCCTCTATGCACAGGAGAACATGGGTCTACACACAAAAACATATACCTGCATGCACACACATACCACATACATACACACACAAAAATTGTTTGCAAATATAAAGAAAAGAGGATGTGAAAAATAGGTTAGGTGTTGGGAAGACAACTCAGCAGTGAAGGGCATTTGCTGTACAATCTGGAGGTCTGGAGCTCCATATCCCAGCACCCACATAAACTAGGGCTTAAGGGCAAGGCTTGTGACTCCAGTTTGGAAGCAGGTGGAGACAAGCCAACGGTTAGGGCTTGCTGGCTTCCAGCCAAGCTGAGGAAACAGAGCCCCAGGGTCAAGAAAGACACGCTCAAGATAATGGGTGGAGGGTGACCAGAGGACACCCAACACCTCTTCTGGTTTCTCTGTGTGTGCACATGTGCCGATACTAGGATACACAAACACTTTAAGAAAAAAAATCAAGCAAGGAGCCACACATAACGGATGATAATTTTTTGGGCTTCTGGACACATGTTCATGAATGACTACAGAAGCACCACACTTAGCTTGGGGATTGTCAACAATTTAAAAACTTGCGAACATGTTGTCTGCAAATAACCAGAATCAACTCCTTACAATGAGATGTTAAGAAAATACAGTCCCTTGGGCTGGAGAGATGGCTCAGCGGTTAGGTGGACTTGCTGTTATTGCAAAGGATACAAGTTCGGTTCCCAGCACCTATATGGTGGCCCATAACCATGTGTAATTCTAGTTCCAGGGGTACCAACCCCTTTTCTGGACTCCGCAGGCACTGCACACACATACATACACGAGGTCATCAAACTCACACAATTTTCTAAAAATCATAAAGGATGTCCCTGAAGGGGATTTGTTTTGTTATACATTTTCTTTCCATTTTTAACCCCCTTCCTTTCTGTATTAGGCTTGCAAAGAAGAGTGAGGGGAGATTGTAAAATTAAAACCCTAAAGGAAAGAGGGCGGGGCAGAAGCATTCATTGTTAAACCATTGGCTAAATTATCCTGCATATCCCCCTCGGGGAGCATAGCTGGTCATCCTCGCTGTGAGAAAGGCCAATCTCGAGCCCTAGTCACTATCTTGACTACTCTTCCAGCTAACCGCCAGAGGCGGCAACCTGCAAGGGAGACGGCGGCAAATACTCCTTTGTGGATGTGTGAGGCGGGCTTCGCAGGCTTCCGGTGCACCGGGCTCCCTCCTCTCAGACCAAACCCTCGCACCTCCCTGCTGTGCAGACCTGTCTCCCCGAGCCACGGCTGGAAGGAGCTCTTGATGGCCACCAGCGGCAGGTCGCGGTTCACCCTGAGCGTGCTGAGCAGCGGCGCCCAGTCCACCACGCGCAGCCGATCGGCATTGAAGTCCAGCACGCCTTCCCGCAGGCAGGCGCGCACGGCGGGCAGCGGCACCGAGTCCTGCAGAGCGCACAGGTACTCGTAGTGCGAGAAGAAGTCAGCCGCGCTATCGCGCCGCAGCTTCACCGAGTCGATCATGACTCCGCCGAAGCCCGGAAGACACCGCCAGCCGCCCCGCGCCAGCTCCCGCCGAGCCCCGGGCGGTTGGCGCCTGCTCTGCTCGCTCTGCGCGCTGTCGCTGCCGTTCCAGCCACCGGCGAGCTCCCGCGGGCGGCGCGCGCACACCGCGCTGTGCGTCGGCGCCTTCGCTGTGCGTCAGAACGCAGGCCACGCCCACTAGGGGTTGCACCCGGGCTTGCTTGCCCTCCGCAAGGGAGGAAGTGAAGGCTCCACTGTGGGTACCTCAAATGAGGTGCGCGTGGGGGGGGATGCATTGGAGAACCGGGTCTTGGCCTCGAGAAGATTCTTAGAAGCACTCCACACCGAGAGAATTCACAAGAAGGATTTCCCAACTCCGTATGCAAACGCTTCCTCTCTACTTTGGATTAGACAAAGCTAGAGTTTAGCTTTGTAGTTTCCACTGATACTGGTTTTCAATGTTCTGTAAAGGTACTTGAGGGTGATTCCTGTGTCACAGAGAGACCATTTGATGATTTTTAAAATTATTTTATGTGCGTTAGTGTGAGGGTGTCAGATCCCCTGGAGCTGGAGAGTGAGCTACCATGTGGGTGCTGGGAATTGAACTCAGGTCCTCTGGAAGAACAACCAATGCTCTTAACCGCAGAGCAGTCTCTCCAACCCCCCACTTAATGATTTTAGGAGAGTAGTTCAGCATTGTAACTATTGAAAGTTAGCATAGGATTCACTCAGCAGTGGTTAAGTTCAGAGTTATATGCCTAGGCATTGTCATGTTATTTAATTGTACATTAAAATGAATTACGTTGGGCAGAAACAATGTGAACTCTGGGTAATAAATACAACAGTCTGTTTCGGTCCTATTATTAATGGGTCTGTGCCTGTATGCTGTGTGCGTGCAAGTGCCCAGAGAGGTCAGAAGAAGGCATCACATCCTACAGAGCAGCTGTTCTAGGTAGTGGTGAGTATCCAGTGTGGGTGCTGGGAACCAAACTCGGAGACTCGGGGAGAAAAGCAAATGAACTTAAGAGCTGGGCTGTCTCTCCAGCCCCCTTTTCAGTTACTTTTTAAAAGATTTGTTTTTATTTTTATGCATGTTATATGTGTGTATGACTGTGTGAATGTATGTCATGTGGGCACAAGTGTTTGGAGAGGCCAGAAGCAGGCATCAGATTCCCTGGAACTGGAACCATCCTGTATTTGTATCCAGTCTCTAGAACAATGGTAGTCCTCCATTAAGCTTTAGACACTGTGTTCACAATATTCCTTTTCCACCGGCTGAGTTCTACAACTGTATGCCAATACCACACACACCACATAGGCACCTACTCCACTAAAATTCTCTATCGATGGTCAACGATTTTTTTTTTGTACAACATTTAAGTTAAAATAGCCAGTGACTTCATTTATCCACTAACTAGCTTGCAATGAAACCACCATGTTTATGAGGGAGCCCGTGTAAACATTCTTCTCATCACAACTACAGTCTTCTCCAAAACTGAGATAACTGTGTCTCTGAGCTTGCTGTGCCTCCCTGCAGTGCATGTCTTAATACAGCTGCTGCCGTTTATATACAGTGTTCTATCAAGTTTCCTCCTAAGTATTGTTCTCTCTGCTAGGTTCATCCATGTTAACACATGGTGCTCTGCTCCATTTTCCCTGCTGTGTGCGATTTTGTGTATGAGCATACAATAATTTGTGATGGGGAATGTACTGTGTATGTTTATCTTATTGATTGTTAAATAAAATACTGTTTGGCTAATGAGAAAGCAAGTTAGATGGGACTAGAAGTCACAGAGGATTCTGGGAAATGTAGTAGATAAGTGGTGATCCAGGCAGGAAGTGACATAGCAAGGAGACTCATATATAAGCGAGGAAACAGGAAGTAGCTTCTTTTCCCATTCACATCCTCCAGCAGCAGGATGTGAGCCACCAGCAAGGAAGGACGCCAATAAGAGGTCCGATAAGATAAGTCTTATAAAATATATAGATTTATGATAATGAAGACTGAGCTAACAGATGAGAATCCTAGTCATTGGCCAAGCAGCTTTGTATCTAATGTCTCTGTATTATTTTGTCCATCTATGCCGTGGGCAGAGGCTGCTGGCGGAGACCTAGGGTGGCTGGCGTAAAGCTCACACGTGGCAGTGGGGCTCAGGCGGCTTTTGGTGGAAAGATTTATAGTAACAAATTTGTCTCGTTTTCCTAGTGCAGCTGTCCATCCTTATCTTAAGGCTCCCTGTAACGATTCTGTCAAGCCACCCTAACCCTGTGGCCACACAGAGACTTATACTAGTTACAATGTTGCTGGCCTTTTTTTTTTTTTTTTTTTTTTTTTTTTTTGGTTTTTCGAGACAGGGTTTCTCTGTGGCTTTGGAGTCTGTCCTGGAACTAGCTCTTGTAGACCAGGCTGGCCTCGAACTCACAGAGATCTGCCTGCCTCTGCCTCCCGAGTGCTGGGATTAAAGGCATGCGCCACCAACGCCCAGCAACTAGCATTTCTTATATGCTAGCTCAATCTTAATTATCAACCATAACTAGTAATCTATATGTTTTATAAGAACTTATTGGACGACAGCGGCAGGCATCTTCTCTTGTTGGGATCACATGGCGGCTCCACAGAGAAGACAGGAGGAGAAAGAGCATGATTTCCTGCTTGTCCCTGCTTATATTCTAAGTCTGCCTGCTATGTCACTTCCTGCCTGGATCACAAGACTTCTGTTTACTACATTTCCCAGAATCCTCCTCAACTCCTAGTCCTGCCTAACTTGCTTCCCTATTGACCAATAGTACTTTATTTATCAACCAGTAAGACAAATATATACACAGAAGGACCTGCCCCATCAGCTCCCTCTCCTTCTTCTTCTTGAGGTTAATATTTTAGACTGTGCCAGTCCCTTCTCAGTGTCTCTTCTCTTCTCGCTTGCCCATCCTCACGGGAAAACCAGAGATCCCTCATTGTCCTCAGATAAGCTCTGTGTTCTTTAGCTTGGCGGTTGGATGCTGTCATCATTGGAGTTCTTCATTGTTTAGTTCTTGCTGCATTCCTCCATGTATATCTTCTCTAAATACAAAGCATTACCGGAAGTTTCCAGTATCCTTTCCTTCCTGCTGGGCCTATCCACACACTGCTCTATTTAGTGGGATAACTTCATTCCCCTATCCCCCAGCTTTGGATGATGGTACCATTGCCGGGGAGCTTTTCCCTTAATATCACCCCCTCACTTATTGTCCCCTGATCTGCTCCCAGGCATGCTTGTATCACAGCACTTTGCATATGGAATTATAACCCTATTTAGGTGTACTTCCTCCTTAATCTGAAGCCCTTCCAAGGCAAGGTCCACATCTCAGTCATGCCTATCTGGGCACAGAATTAGTATTGGGAAGTGATGAATACGCTAGCTCTCTGCAAATTACCAGACTCTGTGGTGGCTACCAGTAGACACAGCTCGGTAAGGTTTATCTTAACTAATCAACAATCTAACATTTTAATTTGAAATTAATTTTCACAAGCTAACTAATTTTCAGTGTGACAAGATTTCTTGCTTTTTGTTTTTGTTTTTCAAGGCAGGGTTTCTCTGTGGCTTTGTGTGACAAGATTTCTTTAAAAGCTTTCTTGACTCTTTCTTCTCTTTGGTTAGATTGTGGCTGTTCTGACTAGCTTTAGGTCAACTTTACACAGGCTAGATTCATTTGAGAGGACAGAACCTGAAAGGCCTCTGTAAGATTGGACTGTAGGCAAGCTTTTCTTTCTTTTTTTTTTTTAATTTTCAAGCATTTTTTTTGTTTTTATTATTTTTTTATTTTATTAGTTCAAATTAGGAACAAGCTTGCTTCAGATGTTAATCCCTTCTCCCTCTCCCTCCCCTCCCCCCCAACATCCCACCTGCCCCTAGCCATCCCCCCTCCACTCCCCAGGCAGGGTAAGGCCCTCAAAAAAGGCAAGCTTTTCTTAACTTGTGATGATGTGAAGGGCCAAGCCCTTTGTCGGTGGTGCTGCCCCTGAGCTGGTGTCCCAGGTTCTGTGAGAAGGCAGGCCAAACAAGCCATGTGGCATGCAAGCCAGTAAACAGCAATCCTCCATGGCCTCTGCATCAGCTCCTGTTCAAGTTGTGTCCTGTTTGAGTTCTCGACCTGACTTCCTTCAGTGATGTACTAGGGATGTAGAGATGTAAGCCCAAGAAGCCCTTTTTCCCCAAAGTTGCTTTTTGGTCATGGTGTTCCATCATTGCAATAGTGACTCAAACTAAGACAATGGCTTACTTCATAGTGATTTTACTTCTCTCAATCTCCTGTAGGTTCACCTACATGCTTCTCTATATTCTGTGAGTGAAAGTCACTTCTTTGTATGTGCTTGTTAGTTTTTTGTTGTTGTTGTTTTATTTTTTTGTTTGTTTTGTCAACTTCACTCCATTTAGAGTCATCTGGAAAGAGGGAACTTGTGAGAAAATCCCTCCATTAAATAAACCTGTAGGCAAGTCTGTGCAGCATTTTCTAATTACCGATTGATGTGGGAGGGCCCAGCACACAGGTGGTCCTGTGTGTTATAATAAAGAAGGTGCAGGCCACCCATGGTTTCTAGGCCTGAGCACTTGAGATAAGAAAAGCAACAGCTCCTTGCCATGCCTTGTAGCTGGGGCAGGCAGGACTCAATCAATACCACCTGTGATGCAACCAGGAGCCCTGGCACTGGTGATCGGGCACCATTATGGTGAGTGAGTACAGGGTGGGGAACTGGAAGAGATGAAAGTGGTGAGGAACAGGCTGACTTGAATGGCCAGATTGCCACTTGAGTCCAAAGTGATGTCCAAGCCTGGACCAGGTTACTTAGTCTGAGATCCTGAAGCAGCCTAGGGGACCTGTGTTGATGTCTGTGGCGCCTGTCGCTACTGAGGACCATGGACAGGCCTGTTGTCTAGGTCCAGATCTTACTACAGCCAGGGTCTGTATTGATGTCCATGGCCCATGTTGCCACCAAAGACCACTCATATGCCTGGGGTCTAGGCTGCAGCCTGTGGCTATTGTTGTACTGCCACGGAGGCCATGCAGATCTGAGTTGCATGCATTGTTACTCAGGGCCATGGTATTCATCAGGCTAGGGCTGTGGTGGAGGGCCATGTCCAGGTCTGTAGCCTTACAGCAGCCAGGTTCTGAGTTGATGTCTGTGGCTCCTGTTACCACTTAGAGCTGTGCAGATAACCAGGGGTGTCTGAGGACCATGCAACTGATCTTAGGTGGCCTGTGCCTGTGCTGCCACCTGAAGCCATGGAGATATCTGGGCCTGGACCACTGCCTAGGGCCATGTCTGGATCCATTGTCCTGCAGCAGCTGGAGTCTGGGGTGGTGTCTGTGGTACATGTTACCACTGAGGGCTTTGCAGATGCCCAGGGTCCGGTCAGCCACCTAACATCATGTTGGTGTCCAAGGGCCATGCTGCTGTCAGGGCCATACTGATCTGGGTAGCCTGTGCTGCCACTAGGACCATGGTAACCTCTGGGAGCCTGAGGCACGGTCACATTGAATCCGAAGTCAAGAAGTTCTAGGCCCTTCACAACAACCATGCATCCCTTCAGAGAGATGTCAACATTTCTAGAAAGTTGATAGTCTTATTGCCAAAAATGTTTTCTTTTCTAACAGTAGATGTGGGATGTAGAGGGATGTTGTGGGGGAGATCTGCTGATACTCTTAAGGTTGACATAGGACTTTTCCAGGACTAACTTGGATGTGTTGATGATGATGATGTTGTTGTTGCTGCTGCTTTATCCCATGGCCTAGTGTCTGTATCTTTATTCTCATCCAAGTCTGTCTATCAGGATACACATCATTCTGATCACCATCGATACTGCCTTTTTCTCTGGTGGGAAAAAAAAACTTTCCTATGAATACAACAAAATATGTCTCCTCATCACGAACTTGCAAACAGTTCAATTAGGGCACATAAGAAACACCCATGAGGTATCTGTTTTGCCACTGTCTCTGGAATCTGAACTCTCCGAGGCTGGTACCTCTGTTCTGTGCAGTCCAAACTGAGTGCAATTTCCCCTGAGAATTACTGCCATTCACAATCACTGCCATTGTAGTCCTGTCCTTTCAGAGTCACAAAAACATACTTTAAGCATATACTAGAAGAAACGAAAGGAGATAACTTTTAATCATATTGAAAGTTTTGGAAGATATTTCATGGCACACATAAAAACTTCACACAAGTGAAATATGTTGGAGGAAATACCATAAGTTTTAGAAGTTTCAAAATTCCTAAGTTGCTTCAAAACAGGCATGGTTGCAGGCACCTGTGTAACTGATTTGGAAGATGTGGATTAATAGCCTTTGTTGCAACAATGATATAGACCACTTAAAAATTTCAGTGATATGCCGGGTGTTGGTGGCGCACGCCTTTAATCCCAGCACTCGGGAGGCAGAGGCAGTTGGATCTCTGAGTTCGAGGCCAGCCTAGTCTCCAGAGCCAGTGCCAGGATAGGCTCCAAAGCTACACAGAGAAACCCTGTCTCGAAAAACAAAAACAAAAACAAAACAAAACAAAAAAAAAAACAAAAAAAATTCAGTGATATAAACAACAAAATGGTGATTTGAAAACAAAACTTTCCTAGAAAAATGATACATGCATCTTAACTTGATTGTGTCTTCAAAGACCTGATTTCTAAATAAGATTAATTTATTTTATTTTTTATTAATTTATTTTTTACATTCCAATCCCAGTTTCCCCTCTTTCCTCTCCTTCCACTCCCTCCACTCCCCCTCATCCCATCTGCTCCACGGAGAGGGTAAGGCCTCCCCTAGGAAGTCTACTAAGCCTGTCCCATCATCTCGTTGAGGCAGGACCAAGGCTCCTCTCCACCCTCCACACCCCTGTGTCTAGTCTAAACAAGGTATCTCTCCAGATAGAATGGGCTCCATTAAGTCAGTTTGTGCATTAGTGTTAGATTTTGGACCCACTGCCAGTGACCCTATGTATTGTCCCAGTCACACCATTGTCACTTGTATTAAGGGAGTCTAGTTCGGTCTTATGCAGGTTCCTCATTTGTCAGACCTGAGTCAGTGATCTCTCACTAGCTTGGGTCAGCTGTTTCCATGGGCTTCTCCATCATGGTCTTGACTGCTTTGTTCATATTTTCACTCCTCCCTTACTTTGATTGTACTCCAGGAGTTTAGCAAAATGGTTAGTTGTGGATTTCCTCATCTGCTTCCATCTGTTTCTGGAAGATTCTAGCTTCTCTGGGGTTGTGAATTGTAGGCTGAGTATCTTTTGCTTTATGTCTGGTATCCACTTATGAGTGAGTACATACTATATTTGTCTTTCTGGTTTTGGGTTACCTCACTTAGGATTGTTCTAGTTCTGTCCATTTGCCTTCGAATTTTGGATGTCATTGTTTCTTACCACTCAGTAGTACTCCATTGTGTAATAATTTTCTTTTATCCATTCTTCAATTGTGGGGCATTAAATAAGATTAATTTAACAAGTAGCAGCAGCTGGACTTGGACATATTGTTTTATAGACATGGTGCAACCCACAGAAAATTTCCAGAATCCTGCTTTTCTTAGTCATCTGGTTGAGGTGGACATGAGCTTTTTATTCTAATCTTTAATTATTAACTCATATCACACACCACACTGTAAATCTCTCTCTGTGTGTCTCTCTGTCTCTGTCTCTGTCTCTCTCTCACTGTGTGTGTGTGTGTGTGTGTGTGTGTGTGTGTGTGCTGCAGAATAGATACAAAAGGTTAAGGGGCCTGCAGTTGAGTTTCAAGAGGTTCCAGAGATAGACAGGTAAATATGTAAATAGAGCCCATAATGAAAGAGTAAGAAACCCAGACAAGCTACCTGGAAGAAGCTGCTACTCTCAGAATTCTGTGGATCACAGCTTTGAGAGTGAAGCTGAAGAGTTGAGTCCAACTGCAGAGGCAAACGCACTGGACCAGCAGGGTGAGATCCACCTGGGTGAGCACAGGGATAGACAGCATCAGCAGCCAGATCAAGTTGAGCTGAAGCCTCAAGGACAGTTGGGAGTTGGTCATTTATACAGACACTGATGTCAGAAGACAGGTCACGGAGGGCATTGCCATCACAGTGTTAGGTGTTCATCTCTTTATGGGGTCCAGGTGAGGAAGTTGCACACCTTCCTCAGCCTAGTGTCTCTGGTAAGTTCTCAGGTCTGGTTTCCCTGTTAGGTATGTTAGTATGCCCATGCCGGTTATTTCTCATCAACTTGACATAAACTAGAGTCACCTGGGAAGAGGGACCCTCGTCTAAGAAAATGGTTCCAGCAGATTAGCCTGTAGGCAAGCCTATGGGGCATTGTCTTTGATTAATGATTGATGGAGGTAGTCAGCCCACTGCTGATATTGTCATGCTCAGCCAGGAGGTTTTGAGTTGTATAAAAAACCAAACTGAGCAAGCTGTGAAAAGCAAGGCAATAATTCATGTTCCTCCATAGTCTCTTCTGCTTCAGTTTGCCCTGCACCAGCTCCCACCCCAACTTCAGTGATGGACTGTGATTGGGGCATGTAAGCCAAATAAATGCTTCCCTCCCAAGTTGCTTTTAGCATGGTCTTTATCACAGCAATTGAAAGCAAACCAGGACAGTTCCCATGTATATTGAGCAGCAGGTCTGCGTTTTGGATACAAGGTAGAGAGTAAAGCGTCCAGGAGGAGGCGTCATGCGCTCGCCTGTACGTCTTCGTCCCAGGACAGTTCCCATGTACCCCTGTAGTTTTGGTTCACCTAAGCAAATTTTAAGGATGGCACCCTTTCTACTCCCAGGAATACATAATTCATCAGTCTTCTGCATGGATGGTATGTCAGAGAGATGGTCCTTTATCTTCAAAATGGTATCAAAAGCTTCCTGTGAAATGGAGTTTCTCCAAAGGGGTCAAGACCATGATGGGGCCGGCGTTGGTGGTGCACTCCTTTAATCCCAGCACTCGGGAGGCAGAGGCAGTCGGATCTCTGTGAGTTTGAAGTCAGGCTCCAAAGCAATACAGAGAAACCCTGTCTCAAAAAACAAAAAACAAAACAAAACAAAACAAAAAAAGATCATGGACCCCAGTCTGACATCTGGGGAACCAGCATAGGACCAAACCAGGCCCCCTGAACGTGGGTGTCAGTTGGGAGGCCTGGGCCTCTGGCAGTGGAACCAGTATTTATTCCTAGTGCACAAATGGACTTTGGGAGCCCATTCCTTATGGAGGGATACTCTCTCAGCCTAGATACATGGGGGAGAGCCTCTGTCCTGCCCCAAATGATATGACAGACTTTGGTGATCCCCTCATGTGAGACCTCACCCTCCCTGGGAAGTAATGGGGATGGGATGGGGTTGCTGGGGGGTGGGAAGAATGGGAGGGCAGGAGGGAGAGGGAACTGGTATTGGTATGTAAAATAAGATTGTTTTTAATTTAAATAAAAATTAAATTTTAAAAAATGGGGTTTCTCAAGGCCAGGCACAGCCTGAAAAAGCACTGGAGTTACAATATGGAGTAACTTAGAACATGGACCAACCAGACCTCAGCTACCCTGTGTCCATATTAAAGACAGAAGTGCTTGGAGAGTTGAAGAACTTAACTCAGATCACACAGCCAGTGTTACCACTTTTCTGGATGATTGACTGGACTTCCATAGGGTGGAGAGATGGCTCCCTAGCAAAGGAAGTCACTAAGATTTTTTTAGTATGGGTTACATCTTTACTCAAGCTGGGCTGAAGCAGGTAACACACAGTCATCTAGCTAATCTGCTTCCTACACTGTTCAGAGAGAAGACAGGGAAAGTCAAAGACACCACTGAGAGATCCCAGGCTGTGCTATTATGAAACATAGCACTACTACAAAGGGTTTCAGATTTCTCCACTAAGGCAGTGGGGGCTAAAGAGTGTTCCAGTAATGAAATGCTGTTGATACAACCACCCTAAAGCTTAGGGAATTAAAAATATGTAATTACATTATTTTGCTCCTAAGTCTGTATCTGCACAGAGATCAACAGTCAGTTGTCAGCTGTGGGATACAGCTCCACCCCACCCCAGCAGCAGAGACCTCCATGGGAGCAAAACTGGGGTTTGTGGCCTCAACAAAGGGATGAATTTCAGAGCTATGCAAATGTGAAACAAAGCTGGGATTTTGAGAGAGAGAGAGAGAGAGAGAGAGAGAGAGAGAGAGAGAGAGAGAGAGAGAGAGAGCACCAATGAGGCAAGCATGATCTTCTTTATGAGAGAATTGTGCTTGTGTCTTTACAATGGGTGTATATATTCTTGTGACTTTCTAGCTTAACATCTCTAAAGGTTGCTAAGAAACCGGTCTCCTTCTTTCTAATGTTGTCCAAAGTGTGTAATTCATAAGAGGGTTAAAGGTTCAGCAAACAGGGTTGGAGTAGATTTATGAGAACCACTCTTTGGGTTTGGGGGAGAGAGGAATGCCAGAATCTCAAGCTTTGTTGAGATCAGGCTGTGTTCACCCTAAATTGTGTAAAGCAGCTGTTTTTCAGACCATGTCTCACCCTGAGAGATTCCATTTTACAAGCAGCTTTGACTCCATTTTGAGGACAGAGGATGACAGTGCCAGGGTAGACAGGCACACAGTGCCATCTGTCAGGCACCTTCCAAGCACCATAGACTGACAAACCACTCATTTATGGTAGTAGACAGAGTGCCACCCTTAACAGGGCAGACAGACTATAGAACTGCATGGATGGATTAAAATCATGCCAATAATGCCAGACAGTTTACATAAGTGTGTAAAGCTCAGTGTCTGGCCACTGGAGGAGCTCAGCAAGTACCTGGCGACTCTTTAGATTGATAGAAAGTTCAAAACTGGTTTTGTTTTGTTTTTCCTATAGAAAATCATCTTACTGTTCACTGGTAGAAGTGGAATTTGCAAAACATATTCCTGCTCAGCAACCAACTGTACAACCACGCTGCTCTGGAGTCTCCATTCCTTTGTATCTAGTAAGAGACAGTAAATATTTATAAAGGTAACAGAAGCCTTGTTGCCACAGCTCAGAAGGACATATGTATTGAAACAGGTGGCACGTGGCCAAGAGTGATTACGGAGTTGACAAGTTGACATGAATTTCCTTTTATTAACTAGCCACAAACCCCGTAGAAAACAAACAAAAGGCAAAGAAAAAAGAGTCAACACCAAATGTTTAAATTTGTAACTAAATATTTCTCTCTGATGCAAAAATATATCCCCAGTACTGAAGTGCACATGTGACCAAGCAGCTGAATCTTTTTGTGGGTCTGTTTGAAGTCTGCAGGATTTTCT
>NW_023277302.1:0-15533 GCF_003668045.3 Cricetulus griseus | reverse complement strand
CATGCCTGGCTCAGGTGGCTTCATCTTCACTTAGTGAGGCATTAGAAAGATGGGATGAGTAATATGAGGAGTTGTACTTAAGTATAATCAAAATTGAATTACCTCTGTGAGCCTGGGTTTTCACCACCTAAACAATGAGGCACAACTCTTCCCAAGTCCTTTGATGATTTACAACAGATTCAATGATAAGGAAAAATAATTTCTCATAGTTGAAATACAGTGGACTTTAAGGCAGAAAGGCTGCATTTCAGGGGTACCTTCTTCTGTTACTGGAGTTATAACCAGAGCCTGTGTTCTGGCTCCCCTAACAAGCAAGGCTCAGTCACTCATCCGCAACAAATCAAATGAAGAAACTCATCAAGCCAATCAAATGAAGAAACTTTTCTAGTGCCATGTCCAACTATAATGCAGGTACTCTGCAGTCAAGATGGACAGATATCTCTGATGTCCTAGCATAGCCAGATCTATAGTGTGACTTGTAGGTAAGACAGGGAGTCACAGTAATACCTCTCTTAAGAGCAAGAGAAAAAATAATATGAAAGGCACAAAGACAAAATTGAAAAGAATTTAAAATATATTTATTCAGTTTGAGTAATTAGGAATGATAAAGAAAATTCACAGTAAATAATCCATTCCTTGGGTCCTAACAAGCTTAGACTGAAGGAAAAAATGCAAAATTAAATGTTCTAATGAAGCCAAATAATGGATTTTCCTCATCTCTAAACCATTCCCACATTCTCAGTTCCTGTTTCTCCTGTGAGGATGTCAAGTGAGAAGTAAATCTTTCTTCAATGGAGACATTCTCATTTGGAAGACTAAAGTCTTTACCCACAGAGAGATTCCCAGGGAAATTGGAATTTTATGGGTCACCACGCGATGCTGGCACACACCTTTAATCCCAGCACTCGGGAGGCTGATGTAGGTGGATCTCTGTGAATTCAAGGCCAGCCTGGTCTACAGAGCAAGTTCCAGGACAACCTTCAAAGCAATACAGAGAAACCCTACCTCAAAAACCAAAAAAAAAAAATTATGAGTCTACTGTTTCATGAGTTGCAGCCAAATACACTCCATGAAGTAGACTGCTGGTCTCCACATAACTGTCATGGTCCAAAAACATGCAATCACTTTACAGACACTCAGAAATAACAGAAAGGTTTTTTTTTAATAAATTTCCTTGTCGTGATATTGTATAGCTTCTCTGAATAATCACCCTTTGTAGAGGAAGTGTCCCATGGGGACATAAAGAAGCATGGAATTACAAATATTAATTACTTATGTATCTATAGATAGATAGATAGATAGATAGATAGATAGATAGATAGATAGATAGCATGAGAAACTATGTTGTTAAAAAAATGGCATGGACCACAAGGTGGACATTGCTGCTTGACAAAGTTCCAGCCTGCTAAGTGCTGGGATTAAAGTTGAGGGCCACCACTTCCCAGCCTATCTTTTTGAAATATTAAAAATACATTATTTTCATTAAAAAACACTTACTGCTATCTTTTTTAATGTTTTCTTTAAGTGTATTGCTGCTTTTATCACTATTTATTCCTGTTCTCCAATGTTTCTAGGTTTTTAGTAGATTCATTGCTTTTCTCTCCAGTGATCCTATATTATTGATTTCTGTGTAGAGCAAAGTATCTGTAGCCCAGGCTTGCCTCATGCTGTGTCACTGAGATTGCATTGCACACCTAATCCTGTTTCTCCTGGCCAGGGCTGGGAAGACAATCCTGCAGCTCCTTCCAGTCTGGGCCTTAGTACTCTGTGAGAAGGAAAAATAAACCAGTTAATCCATGAACTCCAGGCTTTCTGATTTTTACTGGGGAATTAAAAATAAAGATGAACCTGTGGAAGAATTGAGTTCATTGGCCAACTTTGAAACTGGTGGAGTCACAGTGCAGAAAGGGAGAGGCAGGATGGAGGTTGAGATTTCCTCCTTCAACAGTAGTTGACATTAGCAATGTGGAATTCGGCAATCAATTCTAGATGATCCATGATTTTCCTGATTGTGCATTACTTGGGGTCCACAGATGAGAGCAATCAAGAAACTGGACAGAGAGCCACTTGCAGCCCCACAGCGGACTTCCACTCTGCGGACACAGTGCCTGTTGTTTACATTTATTCCTTGAGCTGCCTGTTGGGGAATGGCATTGCCAACAAAGTCTAGCATCTTAGACCTGCTCCTCAACACACATTGCACCAGATCCCCAGAGGAAAGCCATGAGGCTTGGGCACAATGCAAAGATGCTGGCAGGCAGCTTCTTGAATACAAGCTAGTAGTGGTTGGTGCAAGTGGTGTTGGTAAATGTGCTCTCACTATCCAGATGAACCACCAATGCTTCGTGGAAGAACATGACCCCACTATCCAGGATTCCTACTGGAAGGAGGTGGCCCTGGACAAAAGTGGCTACATTCTGAATGTGCTGGACACAGCAGGGCAGGATATCTACAGGGACTTGCGAGACCAGTGCTTAGCAGCTGGTGATGGTGTGCTGGGTGTCTTTGCTCTTGATGACCCCTCATCTCTGGACCAGCTGCAGCAGATATGGTCCTCCTGGAGACTGCAACAGAAGCAGCCCTTGCCCCTGGTACTTGTAGGCAATAAATGTGACCTAGTGACAACAGCTGGAGATGCTCACACTGATGCAGCTATCCTAACTCATAGGTGGGGAGTCCCCTTCATCAAGACCTCAGCCAAGACACGACAAGGTGTAGAGGAAGCACTTGCTCTGCTTGTCCATGAAATTCAGAGGGCCCAGGAGTCCGTGGTTGAATCAAGCATGGAGAAGACCCAACAACACAAAGCCATGTGTAGCTGTGGCTGCTCTGTAGCCTGAAGATCTTAGTCAAGCAAATTGACCCTTCTCTCATGTTATGTCAAGATGACAATTCCCTTGGCATAAGAGTCCCCTCCGCCACCAAATAAGTTGCCATGGACACCTTTTTATTCTCATTTGGTGAGGAGTTAGGTGGTAACAATGGGGTGTCCAGCATTGGCTGATCTCTATGAAGCTCTATGCAAAATTGAAAAATGTCGTTCATACTGAAAAAAAAAGAAACTGGATAAAGGACAGACCTTATCTTGAAAGCAAATTGCTATAGTTACAAAAGCTAAATGAAAAAAAATCTGGGTAAAATGTGTCCTGCCTAAGAGGACAATTATATTTCTGGGTTTAGATATAAGTCTGAAAGAAAAGATTTGAGAAATCCTTGATGTGTTCCATGATAAATCCCTACTCTCTTCTGGAGCACATGGCCATAAAGCTCTTTTCAAGTTTTCAAAGTAATTTTTTCTATCATATCTACAACTTACCCTCATTAAATTTGCTGTCCTGAGCCCTACAATGACTGCTCACTGTTTTCTAATTCATGATCTGTTTTTCTACAACAACATTTACACTGTAACAACAGTTACTGTTTGAATGTGACATACATCTGGCAGCAGTATTTCCCATCAATGAGGTCAAGGTTTGGTGACACTGTACATGAGTGTATGACTGAATTGCACAGAGAGGACCCTGTGCTCTGCATGAGGAGCAGGATGTGTTCCAGGAAAGTGGAAGAATGTCTAATACAATACAAACTTTCTTGCCTAGGTGATTGTCTTCTGGGCAGGAAGAGCAGAGCTGGAAGGCCTGTGCTATCTGGGTCATTTGATCTCTGATCACCTAGTAGGGAGCCTACTAATATTCTAGGCCCAGCTGGGTGGTCCAGCAATCAGGTGGCAGGTAGGTTGCAGTTTCTTCCAGGATTCTCCTCTCCTTCTGCTCTAGGGAATTGTAAGGAAGAAACAAGCTATAATGTAGTGAGTGTAGGTTGTTCAGAGCAGTTCTGCTGAGCTGTCATTTTTGCTGAGATTTGCATGGACCATGAGACAGACTGTGTTTCTTTTCAGCCATGTGGTAACTGTGGCAGTTGTCCTTGTCTCCTGGGCCTCCCTGTGTATAGATTTCTTGGATATAATGAGAATCTGCAGCCCTGGCAATGGAGGATATCCATTGTAATATCATTCTTTCTTATAGGTCCAATCACACACACACACACACACACACACACACACACACACACACACACACACACAATCCCTTTCTTCCTGTGATTCAGAATTTAATTACTAGAATTTCCTCCAGTTACATCCAATTTGTTTTTGATCGCTCCTGTCTCTTGCTTCCTTCATCCCTCCTTCTTATTCTCTGGCTCTGGCTCTCTCTCTCTCTCTGTCTCTCTCTCTCGCTATCTCTCTCTCTGTGTCTCCCCCTCTCTGTGAGTGAGTGCATGCACACACTGACAAAAAAAAAACACACACTCACACAAACACAACCACACCCACACATGCCCTTTTCGTCCCCGGTTTTGGTGCATCTCCCACACATTCATTTCATTGGTACGATCTAAATTCTGTCTTCATAAGACTATGTGCACACCTCTGCTCTTGTCTTCTGGTTTCCATTTCTGGAAAATCGATACCTTGAATCGCCAGGATTCTCATGCATTTGGATCCAAGGATGGGTGCCACA
This sequence comes from Cricetulus griseus, assembly GCF_003668045.3. NCBI lineage: Eukaryota > Metazoa > Chordata > Mammalia > Rodentia > Cricetidae > Cricetulus > Cricetulus griseus. Next base: position 11,013 of record NW_023277302.1, on the reverse strand, counting down.
ATGCCAGAAATCTTTCCCTAATTAGGTGGATGTCCCGGAGGACTTGCACCTTTTTTCTAACCTTTATTTCATCTTATTAATTTATTTGTTTGTTAGAGACAGGGTATATCTATGAAGACTCAGAGCCTGTCTTGTAAATGGTTCTTCCTTTTACTTTTAAGGCCCTTAAGGATTACAAGAAATGGTGGGCTAGGAAGAGACCCACCATTTGTAATATCACTGTCCAGTGTGCACACACAGGCACTTTGTTTGGTGTGCAGTGGGAACACTGATTGGAAAACTGACAGTCTCATTAATAGAATTCCTGAAAATTGCATTCCACTTCCAGGTTTGCCTTAAAAATAACAAATAGTTAACAAAATGGTAGAAAGATAGTGAAATCGATTGTATTTCCACCATACATGATTAGAATGTTATTTAGTTTCTACTACACCAACTACAATAGTCTGATTCAGTAGAATTTAGTTGCAGGTGACATAGAAGGTTCTGTTCTTTAGAGATTTCTCAGGTATTCATTGTGTTGGGCAGGAAGTTTAGGCAGCTTCCACATCTTGGTCCCTAATCCATGTGGCCAGAAGAAGATATTAATTTATTCTTCCATGTTGTTTTGAGATTGGGCATCAATGGGCTTGGTTTACGTGAGACCACAAGAGGCACAAAGTGCTACAGAGCCATAGCAAGAAATCTCCTTTTTAGAGAGAGCTCTTGTACATGGGGCTTCTGACTTTAGAAAAATATCAGTAGCTGGAGGGTCAGAAACAATAGTTTAAGGTTCACTTTGAGTTTATTTCATTGGAGTTTTGAAGTCTGTGTTTATTAATCTCTGTAAACCTAGATTCATAGGTATTTAGATAACATTTTTCAAGATCACACTTTCCTGGATAAGTTTCTTTTCTTCTTTTGATTAATAGTTGACTATATTTTCTAGCCTCTGTTTTTGGCTTTTTCTTTCCACCTTTATTATTTACAAATATAGCACATATTTTGATTATTGTAGCATTGTGGCAAGTACAAATGTAATATTATGTCAACCTGTGTACGAAGTTTTCATAATCACATTAAAAATTATGGTTTTTCCACTCTGAATGTAGCTTTTTTATTGTATTTAATATTTTCTGAATGTAGCTTTGTAATCAGCATTTTGTTATAAATTGTGGAGCATTGTCATTTTATGCTGCAAATTTTCCATATTTATGATGCATCATATAACAAATGGCACACATTTACTTTTTTACATTCAAGTTGTTATTAATCTGTGAAAGGGTTATCAAATAAAACGTATTTTGGATCTTGGCAGATGGCTCAGCATTTTTTCTTTTTGGAGTGATCAGACCTCAGATACCAATACTCAAGCAGCTAATAATTATTTACATTCCATATGCTGTATACATACAGGAAGCATTCTCTCATGTACCAACATACAAAATATAGCAATAATATTGGTAAATTGGTAAATCCTTACACCATCAATTCTGTTACCATCAATTCAACTCCTCTACAGGACAGTTTAGCTATGGCACCCTACTCTACACTGGAGATTGTAGCACTAATTCTAATTGGTCTTAGTTAGATCCACCTGCCTCTGATTTCCAAGTGTTGAGATTAAAGTTATGATCCACCATGGTCTGGCCCCTATGGCTAAATACTGCCTGTCTCCACTCTGGTCTTCAGGCAAAATTTTTTGTTTGTTTATTTTTGTTTGTTTTTATTTTAGTTGGCTGTGGAGTGATCAGCCCGCTGCCTCTGATAGTGCCAAGGTTTTCTTTATTGAGATACACCAATCAAGCCAGAGGGATGGAGCTGGAATCAGCTCCGGTAGCTGGGGGAGCAGAAGAGAGAGCCGGGGTCTCCATGTGCAGGCCTTAAAAACCTTCCCTTACCCCAGACTTCCCTTCACCTTGCCCTCATGAGCGAGTCCTCAGTACATTTGGCACCTGTGAAGGTTCCCAGGGGCAGGGCTAAGGTGTCTCCTTACAGTTGGCTTTTTGTTTGTTTTTGTTTTTGAGACAGGGTTTCTCTGTGTAGCTTTGGGGCCTGAAATGGAATTTCAGGAAGTCACAGAGATCCACCTGCCTCTGCCTCTCCTGTGCTGGGATTAAAGGCTTGTGCCACTACCACCTGGAAAGATTCATTGGTTAAAGCACAACCAAGATACCACCACACTTGGGGAAACCATTTACAGGATCCACAGAATTAATGCCATATGGGTCCTACTGAGGTGATGGGGTTCTTTCTTCACCAATACATGATCAGAGTGCTTTAACTTTCTGCTACCACCAGCTACAATGGTGTGATTTGGGGAAGTTGAGTTCCAGGGAACAAAAGGAATTTCTGATCTGCAGAAGTTTCTCAGGTGTGCATGGTGTTGTGTAGACAGATAGGGCAGATTCCCCATGTGGTGTCAATGTACATGTGGCAGGAAGTAGACATTAAATTATACTTCTATGTTATTTTCTGTGTGGGCACCAAGCTGAATTTTCCTCAAACCTCAAGGGTATATGAGAGTTTGCAGAACAATAGAAAGATATTGTCCCCATTTGTAGATGGAGTTCTAGACCATGGGACCTCCCTGGAAGAAATATCGATAGCTTGAGGGCCAGAAGCAGAACAGATTAAGGGCCTTTTGAGATAATTTGGGGGGATTGGTGCAGCCTGGTTAGTTAATTTTTAAACACATAGAATCATGGGTATCTGGTTAACATTGTCAAGATCTCAGATTACCTCCTGAGTTCCCTTTGGACTTTTGATGAAAAGTTGATTACATTTTCCTGCCTTTGTTTTTGACTTTTCCTCTCCATCCCCCTTATGCTTTTCCAACATTGTATACCTTCTCCATTGCTGTAGATATTTTTGTGAATTTAGAAATCATTTTTGTCAATAAGTATACTATTTTTTGAAATCCTCTTGAGAATTCTGAGTGTTTCCAATTTGCATATTCGTTTGGAATCAGATATACTGTTATGAGGTATTGGGAATTTTCTTTGGATTTTATTCAATTCATGATAAAATTTTAACTTATATGGAGACAGGTGTTGGTATCACACATCTTTAATCCCAGCACTTGGGAGGCAGATGCAGGAGGATCTCTGTGTTTTGAGACCAGCATGTTCTACCCGGATGCCCTTAAAAGCCACAGAGAAACCCTGTTTTGAAAAACAAAAAAAAATTACCTAATTTGGTATCTTAACATTGATGCATCAAGTTTCCAATGATTATGTACTTCTTTATTTATGTAAGCTCTTTTATTCTTGTTTTTAATCTCCAAAAGTCTTTATTGTTTCACCTAAAAAGTGCTACATGGATTGGCAGGTGTCTCAGCACATATTCTTCTTGGGGTTGACCTTATTTCAGATACCAACACCCAAATTTTGAGATCTGAACACAGGGTATTGGATATGCAATTAGGGAGCACTACCTGCCTAAGGTTAATTCTCCCAACTGTAGGAGAATAACAATCTTTTATGAGCAATAAGAGTCTGGCCACAAAGTGATCTGGACTGCCTTAGTCAGGAAACATTATCAAGAATAGAAAAAAAATGGGGTGGAAAATACCTAACTATCAATTGCTGGTTCCATAGCCCTGAAGTACTGGGACTTCAAGCAAATTTACTGATTCTGTCCTGAACAAGTCACAGTCTCCATTTGTTCTGCCCCCCCAACCCAACATGTACCATGTACATCTTGGATGACTATGAAATCCTGAAATTTGGGCTGGAGAGATGGCTCAGAGGTTAAGAGCAACTGGCTGCTCTTCCAGAGGTCCTGAGTTCAATTCCCAGCAACCACATGGTGGCTCACAACCATCCGTTATGAGATCTGGTGCCCTCTTCTGGTGTGCAGATATACATGGAAGCAGAATGTTGTATACATAATAAATAAAAAATAAAATCTTCAATAAAAATATTTATAAAAAAAGGAAATCGTGAAATTCCTGCCTCCACTTTCTGAGGACCACGACTACAGGCCTCTGCCACCCTGCCTGGCTTAGGTGGCTTCCACTTGTCTTAGTGAGGCATTAGAATGATGGGATGAGGAACATGAGGAGTTGCCCTTAACTAGCTTCAAAATCTACTCATCTCTGTGAACCTGGGTTTCACCATCTGCAGAATAAGCCAGAATTCTTCCCAGGTCTTTGGATGAGGTATAACAGACTCAATGATAAGGAAAAACAATATTTCTCGTAGTTGGAAGACAGTGGACTTTAAGGCCTATCAAGATGTCACCAGAGCCACATTTTCCTTCATACCATGCTCCCCTTTCTGATGAAATTGGCTGAACCTGCAAATCTGTAAGTGAGCTCCACGAATTAAGGGTTTTCTTATAAGTGTTGTGGGGGTCATGGTGTTTATTCATAGCACTATTAATCCCAACTAAGACAGCTAGATTCAGGATTTTCTTCTTTAAATTACCAGGATGTATTCATTCATGTCATGTGAATGAAGAAAGACCAGATTTGTGGGTTCCAGTATTGAGCTCAGGTGTGCCCCTAGGCTATGTAGTTGAGAATTGCTTTGAGCACAGCTAATTCTGCTGCTGCTACCCAGTGCTGGGAAGACACTGCTGCAATTCCTACAAGGCAGGGTGTTGACTTGTCATTTAGAAGGACATATAGACCATTTAATGAATGTTGACCAATCCTTCTGAATTGTATCCGGGACTGCAAATGAAGAGAGGTATATGAAAAAAATTAAGTTCATTGACCAACTTTGAAGGTGGTATAGGCACAGTGCAGAAAGGGGTATGAGAAGAAAGGAACCTGAGCAAATTCTTGCTCATCAGCTGTAAAACTTAGCTGGATGGAGTCTTGTGATCAATTATAGATGATTGATAAAAATGCCTCACTGTCAATATGTTGGGGACCCACAGTTAAGGGCAGTCAATGATCTGGATAAAGGACTGATGTTTTCATGAAACAAAATTGCTGTACTTATACTATTTCAAGCAGGATAGATAATCTGCATAATATGGCATGACCCTGAGAGAATTGGAAACATGGGGTTGGGAAGAGAGAGGTAGGAGAAATTGAAGGGGAGAAGAGGAGGGGGGATTATGACATGAGGGAGCTGGAAGATTGAGTCAGGGCAAGAATAGAGGAGAGCAAGGTAAGAGATACCATAATAGAGGGAGCCAGCATATGATTAAAGAGAAATCTGGCACTAGGAAAATATCCCAAGATCTACAGGGATGAAACCAAGTGAGAATTTAAGCAGTAGTGGAGAGGCTACCTTAAATGCCCTTCCCCTATAATGAGATGGATGACTACCTAAAATTCCATCCTAGAGCCTTTGTCCAGTAGCAGATGGAAGCAGAAGCAGACACCCACCGCTAAACACTACCTGAACTCTGATTCCAGTTACAGAGAGGGATGAGTGATGAGCCAAGTGGTCAAGACCATGCTAGGGAAACCCACAGAAACAGCTGACCTGAGCAAGTGGGAGCTCCTGGTCCCCAGAATGACAGCTGCAAACCAGGATAGGACCGAAACAGGCCCAATAAATGTGGGTGTCAGTTAGGAGGCCTGGACAGTCCATGGGCTTCTGGTAGTGGATCAGTATTTGTCCATAGTTCTCGAATGAAATTTGGGAGACCATTCCCCATGGAGGGATACTCTCTGAGCCTAGACACATGTGGGAGGACCTAGCTCCAGCCCCAAATCACTTGACAGATTTGATAATCCCTCATGGAAGTCCTCACCCTTCCTGGGCAGCAGAGATGAATGGGAATGGGGACATTGAGGGATATGGGAGGATGGGACTGAGAGAGTTTTTGATTGATATATAAAATTAGATTATTTCTAATTTAAACAAAATTTGCAAAATAAAAAGAGAATAGGAAAATTGGAGTTTTAAATACCTTAGCTAACAGTTGCTGGTGCCATAGCCCTAAAGTACTAGACATTCAGGGAAGATTGTGGACAATGTCTTGAACCAGTCACAATCTCCCTGTAATCCCAGCACTTGGGAGGCAGAGGCAGGTGGTTCTCTCTGAGTTGGAGGCCAGCCTGGTTTACAGAGTGAGTTGCAGAACAGGACACCAAGCTACACTGGGAAACCTGTCTCCAAAATCCAAGAAAAAATAAAGAATATCATATGTCACTATAAATAAAAGCCAAGTGAGCATAGAGTATGAAAAGAAGCAATGTACCTCTCTCTGTGTGTCTCTCTTTCTCAACAGTTAGAAGATATGAAAAATAATTAGTGGTCTCCAGTGTGAATATATTTGAATGTGATAAAGGTTTACAATTAACTGATTTTCCGATTCCATTAGAAACATACCAACAATGCACAAAGCGGAAAAGCCCTATGAATATTGGAATGTATGAATACTTCCATTTGTCCTGGTACATTATGCCAATGTAGTATGACTGACAGTATGGAAAAATCTATGAATGCCACAAGTATGGCAAAGTCTGAATATCTGAAGTTCTTTTCAAATGTGAAAAAATCTCATATAGTAAGATGTAATAAACATGAGCTGTGAAATAAAGTCTCTTACTGTCACAGTTATTTTAAGAGACAACAAAACAACCACTAATGAAGGGAAGCATCGATAGCACCAAACTTAAGATCTGGTTCCTCTTTATAATTAGTCCAATTTATAAAATTAATTAATACAGATATTAAATTTCATCAGTGTAGTGCATGTGGTAAAGCTTTTACCTGTGCCAATTATGTTTGCAGATATGAAAGAAGCCATGCAGAAGAGAAACTCTGTGAATGTACCCAATGTGTTAAAACCTTTGTGTGTTACAGGCAACTTCAAAGACATGAAAATATTCATATTGGAGAGAAACCATATGAAAGTCTTCAACATGATGACATCTTTGCATGTCACAGATGTCTCCAAATCCATAAAGGAACACATACTGGAGAGAATACCAACAAATTTAATCAATGGGGTAAAGGTTTCTCAAGTCATGGAGTACTTAAAAGTCATAAAGGAACACAAAATGGAAAGAGACCTTATATATGTAATCAATGTGGTAGAGCCTTTTCACAGAACAGTAATTTACAAATACATCAGAAACACATACTAAAGAGATATCCTATGAATGTAGTTAATGTGGTAAAGCCTTTTCACATGTCAGTAGTCTCAGTAGGGGGAAATGCTGACCACCCCTCTTGGGGTTGGCACAGGTGCCCTTTCCATGCCCACTTGGGCGTGGTCAGAGTGATGTAACAAGGGTTTAAAAGTGAGGGAGACGGTCACTCAACCCTCTTTTTCCGCTCCCTCTGGCTGAGCAGACGACCAGGCATCCAGCGTAAACCTGGTCACTGGCTTTGTTGCGTGAGTACTTTCTTTTTTTGTTTGTTGGTTTGATTTTGAGATAGGGTTTCTCTGTGTAGTTTTGAAGCCTATCCTGGTACTTTCTCTGTAGACCAGGCTGGCCTCAAACTCACAGAGATCTGCCTGCCTCTACCTCCCATGTGCTAGGATTAAAGGCTTGCACCAGCAATGCCTGGCACATCACATGAGTACTTTCTTAAACTATGTTATCTAGTTTCGACTCCACTTTGATCAGCTTTAACTGGAGTCAGGAGTTTTGAATCCGAACACATGGGTGGGTCGTGACCTTTGGCAAGATCTATTTCCTTGCTGCATATGAGCATGGATAACTTTCACCTTTCCCTCCCACCCCCTTGCCAAGAAACACCTGTGAACTCTACTTGCCACAGAGTATTTCTGGAGCCATCCACTCCCACTGCAAGGAAGCCACCTGGGGGTTTCATTTCTCCCCTTCAGTCTCCCAGACCAAGAGAGGTTTCTGCCCCATGGCTTCTGTGGGGTTTCCCGACCCAAGGCTCCTCCCCTTCCATGTTAGTCATTGTGACCACCTTAAGCACTGCACAGTGTGCAGTCACATTGTGTCAGATACCCTTCACTACCCGGAACCGGTACTGCTCAAGGCTGAGACCCGCTATGGCCCTGGAATTTTTCCAAAGCCTTTTCTGCTAAAAATAGCCAATCCCTTCCGTCCGTTCCAACTCATTTGGGAAAGCGTTAAGATATTTTTCAGATGGTCCTGAGACCAACTCAAGCCACTGGCAGGTGAATATGGCTGGCTTCAGAACCCCATGCCCCTGAGCCTTTTTTCCCTGGCCTCCTGGCTTTTTTCATCTCCAAACCCACCTCTGCTGCTTGTGGCCCACCAGGTGAATCAGATGTGAAGGCTTTTACCAACCCCCTAGGGGTAGAGCCCAAAATAGTCTTTCTCGGGGTGGAGTCTGACTCCAGGTGATGCCCATCCTTGGCACCTGGAGGACAGGGGAGGAAGAGTGCTACCCAACATTCCAACCTCTTTGCATAGATATAGAAGTCAGGAGGGCTTCTGCCTAAACAACCCAGATTCCCTGGGTATAGGGGCTTCAGTTTAAGTCTGGCTTCTTCCTGCTTACGGGTACAATGTGTGGAGTGGGGGAGTAGGGTTTAGGTGAGCTAACATTCAGCAGGAGGTATGGGTGGAGAAGTATTCCCTTACCTGCCATCCTGTAGACCTCAGGCATCTGTTCCTTGAGGAGGTGGAGAAGGCAAGTTGGGTGAAGCTTCTACCATAACAGGCAGGTGTAGGTGAAGAGAGACTGGGTGGCTCCAGACTGTGTTTTGTAGCACCATTCCACACACCACCCTCAGGGTGTCAAGCCCAGGCCTTAAACAGGATTCACCTCAGTTCAGACTCCACCCTTAAAATTCTTGCTTTTGTCCCCCAGATAAGATGAAAAGTACAAGAGCTCCTGGACTAATTGGAGGCATGTTGGGAGGGGAGAGGAAGCTATGAGAAAGAGAAGAGGAGCAGAGGAGGAGAGATGAGGGCATGAGGGAGTAGGAAGATTGAGTCAGACAAGAAAAGACGAGAGAAAGTTAAGAGAAACCATAATAGAGGGAGCCATTAAAGGTTTAAAGTGAAATCTGGCTCTAGGGAAATGTCCAGAGATCCATAAGGATAACCCCAGCTGAGAATCTAAGCAACAATGAAGAGACTACCTTAAATGTCCTTCCCCTTTAATGAGATTGATGACTACCTTAAATGCCATCCTAGAACCTTCACCCAGTAGCTGATGGAAGCAGCAGCAGACACCCACAGTTAACACAGAGCTGTGATCCAGTTGCAGAGAGGGAGGAGTGATGAGCATAGGGGCCAAGACTAACCTGGAGAAACTCACAGAAACAGCTGAACTGAACAAGGGGAATCTCATGGACCCCAGAGTCCCTATATGTGGGTGTCGGCTACCACTCCTGGGTAGTGTATGGGGCCTCTTGTAGAAGATCTGTATTTATCCCTATTATAAGAATGTTTAGGAACCCATTCCACATAGAAGGATGCTCAATAAGCATAGACACATGAGGGAAGGCCTATGCCTGGTCAAAAATGACTTAAAGATTTGGATGATCCCTTATTGATGGCCTGACCCTCCTTGGGGAATGGATGGGATTTGGGATGGGGTGTGGAGGGTGTGGGTGGCATGGGAGGATGGGAGGGAGAGGGAAATGAGATGGATATGTCAAATAAGACTGTCTAATTTAAATAACATTCATGAAATTAAATAAGAAATAGGAAAGATGGGGTGGTAAATACTTACTGCAGAGTCTGACTTCAGTTTGATGTCTGCAACCCACATTGTGGAAAGGAAGAGCCAGTTTCCACAAGTTGACCTTTGACCTCCACATGTTTGCTGTGATATTGCATGTGCACCTGTGTGCACACACACACAAACACACACCCCAAATTAAAAAAATAAATAAAGTTGTTTGTTTGTCTTTTTAAGTGGCATGTCACAGGGGGAAGCATAGATGGAAGGACTGAGAGTTTGATGCCAGTCAGGGCCACATAGCAAGACTGGTCTCATGAGCAAAGCTATGATCTGTGAGATGAGTCATCAGGTAAAGGTGCTTGCTACCAAGCCCAAGACCCACGTCCTCAAACCCACATGGTAGAAGGAGGGAACCAGTCCTCCAGAAGTTGTCACCTGACCTCCATTATGTGTGCCGTAGCACATGCACCTTCTCCCTCATCAAATAAATGTATAAATACACACACACACACACACACACACACACACACACACACACACACACACACACGTTATCAAATATTTGTTAGCTCTTTATTTTAAAATGATCATTGGTTTATGTGTAAAGTTAAAAGAGTACAAAGAAACCCCATGTATAATGATTATTTATTTAGGCAGGGTCTCATGTAGTTACTGGTCCCAAGCTCATTGTGAAGTCAAGGATGACCTTTAACTTCTGATCCTCCTGCCTCTGCCTCCAAAGTGCTGGGACGCAGGCATGTGCTACCATGCTTAGTTTTATGGAGCCCTGGGGATCAAGTCCAGGATTTTGGATGTTACAGCAGTGTTTCACCATTTGAGTCACATCCTCAGCCCTTTTATTTTCTTAAGACAGGGTTTTGCTACGTGGTCCTAGCTGGCCTTGAACTCACTAGACAGGTCAGGCTGGCCTAGGACTTGTAGCAATTCTACTTCAGCTTTCTGAGTACTAAAATTACAGATGTGGGTCAAAGCATCTGGCTCCCCATGTATTATTTACCCACTTTCCACCAATGTTCCTTTATGTAACCATGATTGGATAGTAAGCATAGGAGATGCCACTGGTACCGTGTGTATGTATGGTTCTATACCACTGTGACACATGTATACATCTGTGTAACCATCACTGCAGTGAAGACACATAAACCTCTTTTTTGCCTCTTCTTTAAAGTCATATTCCTCTTCTCTTCTCCCTATGAAATCTATCCTTTAACAGTTCTATACTTGAGCTAAACTGCCATCCCAGCTCCAGAAATCAGTGTAACCCATTAAAGTGGGTCTGGAAGGCCTGTGAGTTTTGTTTAAAAATGCATTGCTTGTGTCTTTGTCAGAGTTTGGTCTCAACAGGAACTGCATTAAACATTCCTAGCTGTGGAAGCATGTACTTGTGTTGCCACAAGTGGTTTTGTTTGTTTGTTTGCTTGCTTGCTTCTTGAGACAGGGTTTCTCTGTGTAGCTTTGGAGC
>NW_023277301.1:0-15539 GCF_003668045.3 Cricetulus griseus | reverse complement strand
CTTGTATTGAGGCCCATGAGAAGGACATGGATCTTTCTTTAGATGTGTAGTACAACAAGGACTTAGTATGTGGGATCTGTATGGAGGTGATCTATGAGAAAACGAACCCCAGTGAGCCCCATTTTGGGATCCTGTCCAACTGCAACCACACCTACTGCCTCAAGTGTATCCACAAATGAAGAAGTGCTAAGCAATTTGAAAGCAATATCATAAAGTGAGTCTCCTCCCCAAAATTCCTTTGTGTTTTCTAAGTTGGGGAAGAATTTAGGATTTTGTGTCAACTTCCAACCAGAAGGATAACATTTAAATGCAAGTATTTTATCATAAACCTGAGTTTTCTAATTGGGATTTCTTTTTTGTACTTCAGCTAGCTGCTAGGTTAGTCTATCTGTCTACATCATTTGAATGAAGAAACCCTGTGTATAATTTACTAGGCTCTTCGTGCATTTTGAGGAGATTGTGTTTAATGGATTAGACATTTAGAACAAACTTATCTACCTTTGAATGTATGTTCCCTGGTGTTTTACATTTAACTCTTTACTATTCCATCCACTAAGCTAGCCAATAATTACTATCCTATAAAATCTGTTCTCATAACTGAACAAAAGACACACAAACAAAACAGAGCAACTTTACAAGAAATACATTCTTTTAAATGGAAGAAAAAAGAGAAAAATCTCATGTTGAATGGATGCAACACTCCTGGATGGCCTTTCAGTATGCCATAGAGGATATGGGAAAGGGAGACAAAAAAACTTGAGTCTTATCAAGGGGGACTGTTTAAGTACACTGTGGGAGTGGTCATGAATATCTATGTGGGAAGCATCAATGTTTGTCATTATTTTGATTTCTGATATTATGCAGGTTTTGGAGGAAGATGGGGTGGAATCTCTCCCATAACATTCCAGACTCTTTGGGTATATGGAAGCCGTTGGTTATAATGAAGTTTCCACCATAAAAATAAAATGACTAGCTAGCTTGTACAAACCACCATAGTAGGTGAATAGAGTGATTCCCTGTCCACAAGAGGAAAAATGCCCAGAATATTCAAAATAAAGAAAAAATTAAGGACAGAAAGGTGATGTTTGTTCTGAGGTTTCACACTGAGATCAGACGAACTAAATATTCTTTCTGGGACTTCACACAATCAGGAAAGAAAAGAATGAACCAGATCCCAAGTAAAACATACGTCTTCCCCCCTTTCAGAACGCTGCAAGATGGCTCCATTGCTTTCAGTTTATTCCTGAAATTAAGTGCAAATTCTAGGCAAATGACTATTAATAAAAAAGAGTAGTGTTTAAGCAAAATTGAATATTTAGATGACAATAGAGCTAGGAAGAATATGTTAATGAACTCCATTGTTAGAAACCACATCTTCATCTAAGGGCAGGTGCAAAAAACACAGCTGCATTATTTAAGGTTCTCTACATGAACAGGTTGGTAGAGAACATCTCTCCATGTATCTATAAAGTAGATTTAATAGAATCTCTCACAAGCTGTTGTCAAGGCAGTCCAAACATGGCCTCCTAACAGTGCCAACCCACCCCCCAAAAACAAATCACAATAATGAATCCTAATAGTGTCCTAAGGCTTCTAATATCCCTTCTCTGAGAATAAGAATTTTCCTGTTTCTGATAAGTGAGACCAGTTTTGAATGATGAGCAGATATTTCTTTGTTATTTATATTTGTTAAATCTTTATTACTCCTACCTATCTCCAGTGTGTGTGTGTGTGTGATGTTGTGTGTTTATATTTCTGTGTTTCTTGGCATAGGGATAAACAGCACATGTGAGGAAGTAGGAACACAACTTTTTTGGAGTTTGGAATTTCTTCTGAATGACTTTGTAGTAAAAATGTCCCTAAATATCTCTGATTGTACAATCTAATCATATTTTGAAATGGGTTTGTTATCTGAGTCTGTTTAGGAATAGGGATAATACCACATGAATATATCTACACTCCCTAAGTAAAATCCACATACTTTCTTGGCTTAGCAAATGTGTTGCTTTAGAAATAATGCCCAGATACCCCTTCCATCTTTTATGAAAGAATTCTTGCTCAATTCTTCTGCATAGGCTGTTCTGATGGCTATACTTGGTAGGCAAACTGACTACCTCATGGCACAAATAAAACTCAAAGAGTTGGTTGAGTATACCTGTGTGGGACTTTTCAATTGAATTTGAAATTAAAGATTAATTTAACTTGGATCAATTGAGGTGATATCCACCTTCAGTTGCTTGATGGCTGTGGTACACCTCTAACCCAGCACTCAGGAGGCAGAGGAATTTGGATTTTTCTGAGTTTCAGCCCTGTGTGGCCAACAAATTAGTCCCATGTCTGCACAGAAAACACCTTTCCTGAAAGTGCCAAAAAAAACAAACAAAAATTAAGATCCGTTTTTGTTCTGGGGGCAGCCTACATTTACAACGGATATTGAAAAAGGAAGACTCTCTTTTCCTGTTTGTCCTAGCACATTTCCACATATGTGTAGTGATTCATTCTACCAGTCCTGTTGAGAACGATGAGTTGTGGTTTTTATTTTTTTTCAACTCCCCAATGAGGAAGTTGTGCTAACAATAGTGCTTCTAAACACATTTTCCTTGCTCCATTATTCACGAACTTTTCAACTGCCCATCAGGACTACTCTGTATTACTATTCGTTTGTCAACAGCTTGCTCAGAATTTCAGAAATGGAACTCCTGAAGCAATGGAGCCATCTTCCACCTTTTTGATGGGAGAAAGTCCCTTTAACTTGGTTGTTTTCTAGTTCCTTATTTTCTTTCCTGGTTGTCTGAAGTCCCTACTACAACTAGATAAAAAGTAAGTTCAATTTACCTAACCTCAGTGTGAAGCCACATAATAAAACTCTCCTCTTGTTTTCTGAAATCTCTCTTTAGTTCTTAATATTTTGGCTACTCTTTCACCTGTGTGACAGAAAGTCACTCCACTGCACATAGAGTAGAGGGATGTAAAAGTTTGATAGCTACTTTCTGTTCAGAACAAAGAATAACATGTTCCCATGGAGATCAGGAAGACAGCAGGGTCTGCTGTTTCAGCCAGATGCAAGTCTTATTGGTATTTTATCTCTGTTGACATACAAAAAGTCTTTGATTGGGGTTTAAGGCAGGATCATGAACCATTGTATTGCATCTTAAAGAACAATATAAGCTTATGGGAGAAGCTCTTGTCACTCAGGCTTCATGAGGCAATCAGACTCTCCTGGGTATTTGCCAATACAATGTTGTGCTTGGTCTTCCTGCCACCATCTCCAGGCCTGGTGGAAACTGTTCTGGTTGTCTTGTGTGTTGTGCTGTGTGTGCTTTTTCAGTGAGCTGAGCATAGAGTTGCTGGAAAAAAATGACATGGTAAGCTTGGGGATACTATTCTAATAATGGCAGAAGTGCACAGCCAAGCCACCGGAGCCAGTGTGGAGGGTCCTCCCATGCCTGAGGAGGAGTAAGTGGACAGGTGCAGAGTTTGCCATGTTCATGCCTTGTCTTCATTATCCTGCATAGTCCTAATGGTTCTGTATGCTCCAGCTTATTTCTGTGAGATTCTAAGGGTCATGCATGGTATTTGTAATTCTGTGGGCCAGCTGGCAGAATATGAATATGTTCACTGTGTTCACTGCACCTGTGCAGAGCATTTGGATTGCAACTATGCTTTGAAATATCCTTGTTGACATCACTGTTAAATGCAGGCACCCTTAGTGCTTGTTACATCACTATAAAGCACAGATTTGCCAAACTCCAAGAGACCTGGTCCCTTTGGTGCCTTCCAGAACTTCTGCACTTTTAAATTTTAATATATGTGTTTTGAATACACTTGGACTTAATTCTGTGGAACTTGTAAACATTATTTGCTCTGTAGAGGAGCACTACACTGCTAATCTGTGATATGGAAGTGTACATGTGATGGCTTTAGAATTTATAGTAAAGAGATTCACCAGTTCTTAAGAGACATTAAGACACAAAACAGAATTTTGTTAATGGAGGACTGTATTCTAAATAGTCCTATGTCAAGTAGTATGCTATCCATGACTGTTAGAATACAGTAGGGTTAGAAGTAAATGTTTGATCCTCGGGTTTGTCCAGCTATATTCAGATAACAAAGGAGACAACCTTGATTTAAAGCCAGCAGAGATGCCTTTCCCTCCATTAAACACCAGGGCTCTAAACGCTGTTAAAGGACCATTACAGGGTCAAAATTAACATTAATTCCTGGTGTCCCATTAAGGTATATTGATTCCAGAATTGCTGCATCTCCAGTCTTTTCCAAAGCAGTTTGTGAGAAGTTCTCCTATATGGATTGAGTGGACTTGAACCCTGTCTGTAGCCCCACAAAGCATTGCTCTTGTTATCCTGATTAATTGCCCTAAATATTGGATAGAATTTGTAGTCCACCAGTGTCTTAAAATGACTAGTTTGAGTCACATAGTGGATTGTCCATTGCAGAACAGGGAACGGAAATATGTTTGAAGCATGTTTTTTTTTCCCTTCAGAACAGAAGAGGAGGAAACAGTGCACTGTGTACACAAGGGGAAACAAATAAGATGGTAACAAGATCACAGTCTGAAGTTGGAAGCAGTGAGATGCAGAGGTCTGCAGTTTGGAGAAAGACTGATGGGGTATGGTGAATGACTATCTCTATCACAGTTTTCCTGAATGCAATAATTCTTTCCAAGGAAATGAAAAAAAATTGACAGGTTTACTTTTTATGGAGGATTGCTTGAACTACTAAGTATTCAATTTCTAATTAGAGAACTCTCTTAATCGGATGTGTGCCATCCTGGTTAACACAGATGAGTCAGCTCTGAGGTTTGCAAAACAGTACTCAGTGACTAATAGTTTACACAGGAAAAAGTTATACAGTGTCTCGTTACTGGCATTCTCTCTTAAAGGGAGGTGCCTACTCCATTTCAAAGTCATTATATCTAAGTGTTTTTGCACATATATTTAGCAATCTAACACATCAATTATTGGTATAATTTTAAAATTCATTATCTTTAAATGCATTACTGCTTTTTCTTTCTATTTTTCAATATTCCTGGCATTAAGAATTTCGTTCCTTTTTTTCTCAAGTGCTATTTATTTATATCAGTTTAGAGCTGTTATTCTCAATTTGTGTATCTGAGCTTCCTTTGGGGGAAATCAAATCATTGACCCTATCACATGACTGGCCTCAGACCATCAGAAAACACAAATATTTATGTTAAAATTCACAAAAGAACAAAAATATACTTATAACATAGCAGTGAAAATAGTTTTAGAGTTTGGAGTCATCACATCACGGTATTAAAGTGTCATAATGTTAGGAAGGATGAGAATCATTGGTTTAGTCATTGTCTCCTATATCTCAGCCTTGTGTTGACTATACAATTTGGAATTTCTTTAAACACTTAATCCTGTCTCTGCTACTCATTGCTGGAAAGACAATCCTGTCACTCCTTCCTTATCTGGCCCTTGACTGGTCTGAAGGAAGGAAAAAATAGGCCAGGGAATGAGTATCCTCCAACTTCTACAGATTTTACGATGCATTTACCAATGAAGAGGGATTTTATAAGAACTGAGTTCACTGACCAATTGTAAACCAGGTTTAGTCACACAGAGAAAGACTTGGGCAAGAAAGAAGCAAATTATTTTCTGTTATGACAGTAGTTGTCTATAAAAGTGAGTAGTGAGTTAATGAATTTTAGACAATCAATATGTGTTCTGACTGGCCATTTCTTGGGTCCACCAGGCAAGCAAGAAGTTGTGAAAGGAACTGAACACATAGGTTGGCTAGATGTCTCAGATTTTAAGATCTTTGACTGGTCGTCCAAAGTTCCTGTGTTCAATTCCCAGCAATCACATGTTGGTTCACAACCATATATAATGATATATTCTGCCCTCCTGTGGCCTGCAGGTATATGTTCAGGCAGAGAACTGCGCGCATAGTCAATATAAATAACCTACAAAATAAAAGCATAGGCAGAGGCTGCAGACTTCTCTGTGAGATTCGAGATCAGCCTTACTCTACAGACCTTGTTCAGAAGCTAAAGCCTCAGAGAAGCCGTGTCTCAACACACACAGACACACACATACACACACACACACACACACACACACACACACACACTCACACACACACGAAGTTGAAATTATAATAAAAGGAACTGAACTTATCATTAAATCAAATTATTCTCATTACAGTTTTTCAAGCAAAGAAGAAGAACTGGATAAAATGGTGTGGCACTTCCCAAAACGATTGTGTTTTCCAGGTTTAAGAGGTATGTCCGGAAGACATCATGTGGGTAGTACTTGGCATTCTTTAAAACAAATCCAAGTCTCTGAATCCCATTTACATAAAGACAGTTTCAACTTTCTGAGAGATAAAATGTATTACATGTACATTATTCTCAGCATATCTTTTCTGTCTCCAAGCCCCTCCCAAATAGGCATTTTATTGTGTTCTAATGCATGGCCTTTTTCCTAATTCCCCAAGCTGTCAACCTGACATAGCCTAGGAGACATGCGAGGAAACATCAAGTGAGGTTGTACCTAGATCAGAATATCTGACTGCTGTGTCTGAGAGAGGTTGTGTTGATTAAGATTGATGTTAGAAATCTCTTCCTTTGAGTTGGCCATATCTCTAAACAAGTAGGCCTGGGATGGATGAGAGGATAAGCTTAGCATTGCACAGTGAGAAAGCAAGAGGTATAGCTAGGAAGCAATGTATCCTCATGTTTTACCTGTATTAGCTTGAGTATCTAGCCTAAGTTCCTATAAGAATGGACAGTGATATAGGGACATCAACCAAATAAACTTGTTCACTACCTGAATTGCTTTTGATTAAAGAATTTAATCAGAGCAACAGAGAAGAAAATAGAACATAATATGTGACATCAAATGTGATTTTCTGGCTGTTATTTTGCTATCTAGACCAGGGATGCCACTGATTCATGGCAACATTCTTCTCAGCTTCTGAATGCTGGGGTTATGTTTCATGTAGTACTATCAACCATAAAAGTATGTGTTAGGCCAGAAGAGCTATGTTCACTGCTTCTTGAAGAATTAGAATTCAAAGTGATTTGGACAATGAGAGCTATATAACAGAGTCTGCAGAGACTTAGGTCATTAGGGTACACGTACTGTGTGATTCACAGAAGTGGGGGATAATTTGGGGTATTTAAAAAATACCTAACAGATGTGGAGTAATGGTAACTAAACTTAAGGCTTCTGAGGATTGCAAAAAAGAGCTTATTCAGCTTACTCAACACCATCTGAGCTACTGTGAATCATAGATGTTAAGTGATGGATCCTTGAAAATGGAATTTTAAATAAAAATGATTTAATGTTGGTATTTGTAAGTTGTAGCTATGGAGTTTCACAGAAGGAGTGATTCCCTACTGGCATCATGAGGAATCTTCACACTAGAGGGATTATTCGCTAATACATATATTCTATATTTTTATTAAAGTTTAAAGTTTTCCCAGGCACCTGCCTATGCTAATGAGTGGTATTATAAGGTGTATGCATATTAACTTGCCAACTAGATGCTGGTTTTGAAGGCAGGACATTGCCCACCACCAACAAATCCCCTTTAATGTTGCCCAAATATCACAGACTGCACGTAACCCAACAATCCTCCACACATTCCCCCTGGTACCATCACTGTTATAAAACTTTGGAAGAATACCTGCACTTTACCACAGGGTAGGCTTGATCTAAAAGCCCATACAAGGCACTGCACACCACACAATAACACTCCTTAAATCCTGCCCAGCAACATCAAGATGCACTCAGTACCCTGGACTTTTACTAGTTCTCCCACCCAGCAGCATCTGTATTGGAGGGCAAACAAGTCCCCAGGACCCAAATACTGACAATGCCCACCACCCAATAACACTGCTTTAATCCTGCTCAGCATCCACAGAATGAACTCACTACCTGGGACTCTACATTTGTTCTCCCAGACCGCAAAATCTGTATTGGAGGCCAGAGTGTTCTTCAGGACACAAAGGCATACCCTGCCTATCCCCTAGAAAACCCCTTTTATCCTGTTAAACAACCTCAAACTGTACCCACACCCTTGAGATCCCTATCTCCTACTTTTAGAAATGTTTATCGGTTTCAAAGACCAAGCAGTTTCAAGGAGCCGCAAGTAATACAGTCTCTAAAGAACACCAAGGAGGACCAGGCAGAAAATCCTTCTCGTGGATACAAACTAGGTTCCCAACACCATAAACAGCCAAGGAATCTCTGCAGCTTAGAAATTCCATTTGTTCACCAAAAATATTTCTCTGAATTAAGACAATGTGGCTGGTGGGAGAGGAAATTTATAGCATTCTAATCAAGTATTTCTGAAGGATGAACCTCATTTCCTCAACTCTACTAATTCTAAACTATCTATAGAACTGATCACACAAAACTGAATGTGTAATGCAACTTTGAGAATTTCTGCAAACCAGGCCTTCAATTTTTTAATGTTTTCCCAATGAACACCAAAAGCAATGTCTATGTGTTTACACATGACAATGATGTTTTAAATGCCACATCTCCATAGCCAGGCCTAAAAACCTCCCTGTCCCCAGTGAATGAACACTCAAGAGAGGCTTACAAGAGAAGGGTCATTGATGCGGACGTAGTTCTGTATATGTTTATCTTATTCATTGTAGAATAAAGTTCTGTTTGGCCAATGAAACTGCAAGTTAGACAAGATTAAGAGTCAAAGAGGATTTTGGGAAATGTAGTAGAAAAGTGGTGATCCAGGCAGGAAGTGACATAGCAAAAAGGCTCACATTTAAGCAAAGAGAAACAGGAAGTGTCCCTTTTCCCCTCGGCACCATGTGAGCCACCAGCAAGAGAGGATGCCAGTGGAAGGCATCCTGTGTAAGATAAGACTTATAAAATATATAGATTTATGATAATTGAGACTGAGCTAACAGAGGAAAATCCTAGTCATTGGCCAAGCAGCATTGTACCTAATACAAGTCTCTCTGTGCATTAATTGGGGCCACAACTCAGGTAGGCAGCTGGCATAGAGTACACACATGGCACTGGGGCTCGGTGGCTTTTGTCAGAAGGATCTATCATAACAGGTCACTGCCCAGGTGAACACAAGGACACACAGAACGGGGCTCATAATACATTCAATGCCCAACAGTTCAGCTAACATGCACTCACCGTGGATGGATTATGGTAACCCACATGGCTATTTATAGTGGCATTATAGGATAACTCTAGGGAAAAAAAAACAGAATCTACCTCCCACTGGTGCTTCTGATTGCTAGGCTTGCCCAGAGAACCAAAAGAGCTAGCATTACCCAGATGTGCATATAGACAATAGCTACTACCCTACTACATGAGCAGGGACCAGATGACTAAGGCAACACAAGCTTTCAAAGTGCTGTACTTCCAACCTCGGGGCTGACAGGGCTGTAGACTGGGAAATTTGTATCTAATTACAATCCCTTCCAGTCCTGGATGTCAGGAAATATATTCTTAATGACTTGGAATCAATAGGAAATAGAAACAAATGAGAGATGAGGGCAGTGATGCATTTAATGAAAATAAATTATGAAAGTGAAACAAATAATTGTTTTTAAAAAGATAAATATAATTTAAAAACCACAAGGCTATGCATTCTTTAAGAAGAAAACAGGGGCTGGAGAGATGGTTCAGAGGTTAAGAGCACTGGCTGTTCTTCCAGAGGTCCTGAGTTCAATTTCCAGCAACCACATGGTGGCTCACAACCATCCCTTATGAGATCTGTCGCCCTCTTCTGGTGTGCAGATATACATGGAAGCAGAATATTGTAAAAATAATAAATAAATAAAATCTTTAAAAAAAGAGGAGTAGGACACTGAAAGTCTTTCTTAAAAAAAAGAAGAAGACAGACAGGTGTTCCTCGTGCATGACTTTAATCCTAGCACTCAGGAGTGAGAGGCAGGTGGATCTCTGTGAGTTTGAAGCCAACCATGTCCACTGTATCAGTTTCAGGACAGCCTGGAAAAGATATAGAGAAAACCTGTCTCAAGAGTCCAAAAGAAGAAAAAAAAGGGAGAAATCGATTCCCTGGTAGAGGAAATGGAATGAATAATATATTATTTTACCACGCCACTATGTGCAAGGTTAGCTGCTAAGATCTGTGACACAACACACACAGCTAAGGCTTATGGATATAACCATGAAAAGCAATATTAGATATATCTACATAGAAGAGCTTCCTTGTTGGAAAATCAATTTTCACTTGCTGAAGCCAACCTTCCCAAATTGTATACCCAAATATGGTCCAGATTCACTCACATTACATGGATCAATACATGCTGGGAAATTCCAAAATCAGTTATTCTGTCACAATCAGTTTCTAATTCATAATGGCCACCCAAGCATTTGTTTGTCTACGCTGTTTTCCACTACAAAATATACAATAAACAATTCCTCCTATTCTGCTCTGCAGGTAGAATTCATGCTCCACACACAAATCCTTTTCCTGTTATTGAAACAGACAGCTGACTACATGACTCAAAATTGTAATTTGAAAACTCACTTGTGGTTGAGTTTTTACAGAAATATGTTTTTGGAACAGTAGGAGAGAGGAAAGATGGGCAGAAACGGACATAAATACTGGCAGGGAGAGGAACATTCACAGAGAGGGAGACCAAGAGAGAGAGGAGGATTGGAGTTGGACAGGGCCCTTTTAAAAGGGAACATAGTGAGTATACACAGGTGGCACTCTTAGTCGCTGCAGCTGAGTGCATATCATATCAGAATCCCAAGGAAATTCCAGTACAGATGGCTGAATACTAACAACTGTCATCCTTAAGTCTCCTTTAGTTTTGGACTGAGGTTATGCTTTGGAAAATTTAAATAGGTATAGGAGAATGCAAGTCTAAACATTTGGGTTATGGATATTTACAGAGCAAATCTATCTTGTAGATTATGCATTCTGACCTAAATATAAATGTATCATAATACATAAGTTAAGAGTTAGAGTATAATGAATGCTGTAAAAGATACATTTACGACATGACAGTACTACAATCCTCACCCATAAAACACAAATAAAAAATAGGATACACTGGATACTTTCCTATGGTATCTATTCATTATGTGTCATTTTATGTATTTGAAGACTACTGTGGTGAGGAAAGGCTTTCCCACACTGATGACATTCATAGGGTTTCTCTCCAGTATGTGTCCTTTTATGCGTTTGAAGATGACTGTGCTGAGAAATGGCTTTCCCACACTGATTGCATTCATAGGGCTTCTCTCCAGTATGTGTCCTTTCATGCCGTTGAAGATTACTATTACGAGCAAAGCCTTTACCACAGTGCTTACATTCATTGGGCTTCTCTCCAGTATGTGTCCTTTTATGCGTTTGAAGATGACTGTGCTGAGAAAAGGCTTTCCCACACTGATTGCATTCATAGGGCTTCTCTCCAGTATGTGTCCTTTCATGCCTTTGAAGATTACTATTACGAGCAAAGCCTTTACCACAGTGCTTACATTCATTGGGCTTCTCTCCAGTATGTGTTCTTTTATGCATTTGAAGATGACTGTGATGAGAAAAGGCTTTACCACACTGATTGCATTCATAGGGTTTCTCTCCAGTATGTGTTCTTGTATGCTTTTGAAGATTACTATGCTGAGAAAAGGCTTTACCACACTGATTAAATTCATAGAGTTTCTCTCCAGTATGTGTACTTTTATGCCTTTGAAGATGACTGTTCCGAGAAAAGGCTTTACCACCCTGATTACATTCATAGGGTTTCTCTCCAGGATGTGTCCTTTTATGCCTTTTAAGAGTACTGTGTTGAGAAAAGGCCTTTCCACACTGATTACATTCATAGGGTTTCTCTCCAGTATGTGTACTTTTATGCCTTTGAAGATGACTGTTCTGAGAAAAGGCTTTACCACACTGATTACATTCATAGGGTTTCTCTCCAGTATGTGTCCTTTTATGCCTTTGAAGAGTACTGTGATGAGAAAAGGCTTTTCCACACTGATTACATTCATAAGGTTTCTCTCCAGTATGTGTCCTTTTATGGATTTGAAGATGACTGTGCAGAGCAAAGGTTTTCCCACACTGATTACATTCATAGCGTTTCTCTCCAGTATGTGTTCTTTTATGCATTTGAAGAGTACTATGATGAGAAAAGGCTTTATCACATTGATTACATTTGTAGGTTTTCTCCCCTGTATGTCTTCTTTGATGAATAAGAAGATAACTGTGATATGCAAAGGCTTTACCACATTGGTTAGATTCATATGATTTTTCTCCAGTGTGTTTTGTTTCATAACTTTGGAGAGAACTGTCATTTTCAAAGGCTTTATCACATTGTGTGTATACAGAAGAATTCTCTCCAGTTTGCCTTCTTTCATGCCTGCCAGGAAAAGGGTCATATGTAAATGCTTTAACATATTCAATACAATGTTGAATCTTGTTACCTGTACAAATTAATATTACAATTTATTTCAGTTGTAAAGAAGAATCAGATATTAAAGTTTTATCACTGTGCATACATTCTTCTTTTCCCCTTCTTTAAGGGTTGCATGTATCTTTGAAAATAGCTGTTAATATATAATCCTTTTTTACATGGTTCTCAGTTTCAGAACCTTTTTCTTCAGGTGATTATTCACTTAATGAGAACTAGAAAAATTCAGATGTTTATCATCCTTTTTTGTATTATTAACTTTTCCTTCTCTGTGAGTCATACTACATTTGCCAAGGAACTACAACAAACAGAAGTATTTACACAGTCAGAGAGTCATAGGGATTTTCTCCAGAGTCAGCTTGGTGTACTAACAATGAAGATGGAAAACAAATTCCTGGTACACTTGAATCAAATTCAGCAAGTATGCTCAAAATGGGGATTACTACACGACTTTTAAAAATCCTGCTAGAGAGGTATATCATGTTCTACATATCTCTGCTGAAATGGCTTGTATACTGACTAGAACATGATATTCTTAATAATGTAAAGATTACAAAAAACAGGCTTCCTCAGCTAATTCATTTTTACTTTTTGTTCCTTATAGATATATGTTATAGTGATTACACAATCCCTACAATAACTGCCCCTTGACTCTTGACAATAATTGCTTCTGTCAAAACAAGTACATGAGTAAAGCCCACTTTTCTATGGAGTATTTGCTTAATGGAAGTTTTGGAGACATCACTATCAATTCAATCTTTTCTATATCTTTAGTAATATAGGTAGTATGAAATAAGTGGATTTACTGGTACTACAACATAGTTTTCGTGGTGTAATAATTTAAGTGGCAGTTTCTCTCAATGCATTATTTCCTTGTCTTCTTTCTTAAAATATTGCCTTGCAAATGCAGTTAAACTACCTGAAATTGAGTTCTATGTTCTTGTGAGAATTTAATAATCATCAATGCAAATTAAGCTGTGCTTAAATACACTGCTGTTTCTGTTTCAAACTTCAGGACACATTTCAATTTCTTCAGAGACACATTTCTGTGAGCTTGTAACTGAAAATTACCTGTCATGTCTTTTTGAACTTGCACAATGTTCTTCAATAATATTGTCTTCCCAAGAGTATCCTAAAATATAGGGCAAGAAAATGTATAGAGTATTATTGAGGAATAATATATGCAAATGTGCAAAAATATGTCACTGTCCTCAGTGAGCTTTATATCTTTGATTTATTTATTACATTCTTTTTCTTTTTCAATCAAATTAAAGAAGAGCACCAATAACCAAGGAACAGTTGTCCTATTATTTTAAAATTGGAAGGAAAATACACTCTTACCTATATCATTGAGGTTCTCATAGGTCTCCAGCATCACATCTTTGTAGAGATTCTTCTGAGAATTATCCAGCAAAGTCCACTCTTCCCAAGTGAAGTCAATATGCACATCTTTATACTTCATGGCATTCTAAAATATCACATACATGTATGCAACTTAAAGCAAAATACTGACCATATTGTAAATGTGTGTTTCTGTAGAACCTTATTTTAAAATGTGTTACTTTTATCCTAAAGAAAATTTGCTTAATGAAGTAACTATGTGCTGTTTTTTTCTGATGTATTAGTTTAATTTTATAAAGCTGTTCTTCTTTGCCTGAATACAACAGCTGATATTCTGATGAAGAGGTATTTATCCAATAGTGAGTCAGGAGAAAGGATAGGCTGTGGCATCAGGAACAAAGTATACACAGGAGGATAAATCTGGAAGCAAGGAGGAAGGCTCAAGAAAAAGAAGAGTAGAGGGCCAGCTACCCATCCACACAATATGTCATGAAGCTGGAAGGAAAGTAAGATACACATAAATTGAGAAAGGTAAAAGTCAAGAGGCAAAGGTAGATTGGATCATTTAACTGGAGAAAAATTGGCTAGAAATGAGCCAACTCAAGGACATGCATTATATAACATGCTACTGTGTATCAATTTGGGACCTGGGAGTTTCCCTCCAAAAAAGGTATAAAGCTAAAGAGCTAAAGGAGTAAAACTTTTAAGTAAATTTTACCCAACAGGCTATATTGTAATGTAAGGCCTGAGAATGCTGAAAAATATTTCCTTAATGAATTTCTCCCTACTGTTTACCTTTGAACAGCCAGTACCCTAAGTAGCAAGGATAACCTCAGTCACAATGATTGCCAGAGCACAATCATGCGAATGCTAGAGCTCTAGGAAGGTTGTGTGTTGTTCTTCTCCATCTATATATGACTATGCTGTGAGTGTTAGACTTTGCTCCCATGAAATCCTAAGATGGCATTGACATCTGGGAGAGCACGATGAAGATCCATGTGTGGCTTAGCAATCTAAATTTTGCTTTGGCAGTAAAAAGGCTAAAAGACAAACAGTTAAATAGCTCCAGATGTAAATGGAATTGAAAGAGGGATTGTTGAAATAAAGTTCATACTTTATGAACACCTTAACTTTAAAATAGTAAAAAATATTTGTCAAATGAGAATCAAAACTGCTTTTGAGGAGCAATTCTGCTTTTGTTTCCACAGAAAACAAGAGGCTATGGATTTGCTCCAGGTTGACATAGATAATTGTTATAGCAAGTGAGACCACTTGAAGTTGACAGGCCATATATATCAACTAAAGTTACTGTTGCTCATCACAGGAATTAAACTTAATCCCAAATTTTCTCAGTGACCCCTTAAGGATGACTTCAGCAGGAAACATCTGGAAAACATGACTCCCACATTCCCAAATTTTGGTGGGTGGGAGTCTTTTGATTATTTGATGGGTCATGGATAACTTATATTTAGGAAAATATAAGAATCATAAAATAAAAGGGTAGATTATTGAATCTAATGTAACTTAAAAACAATTAGTAATTTCAAATGTTTTGTATATTAATAGAAATTTATGTTAATTTCTCTTACAACACACTGTAGATATGCTTGTACTCTTGCTTAAAAAATCTTTGTGTAGTGATACAAATTTTTGTATATTGATACAAATTTAAGTTTCGCTGTTAAAATGTATTGTATTTATGCTTCCACTCATGGGTTTTGAGTGCAAAAATCAATGGCTAATTTTAGTTTAGCTTTTCATACATAAAGATAATTGAGGT